>NW_026266450.1:0-27146 GCF_025860055.1 Xyrauchen texanus
TGTAATCATCCTCTAAAAGAAATCCATAAATCTGAGCCATTAGAAAAGACATAGCACACTATTCCAGAAAAGGTCTGTTGCAATTTTGATTGATATAGCTTGAAAGCTTCAGGAGGATTTACAGTTGATAATTTTGGTCCTTGCTTAGGAATTTAAGAAAACCCTTAATAAGCCTGATGTGTAGTACAAAATGTTGGCTCTTTCAAGCCAACCTAATAATTCATTGTCTTTATCATAATGCTATTGACACTGTTTTATAAAATCAATAAGTAACTTGACCTTAAGCCTAAACAACTCTCTTTATGGAGCAGATGAATCCAGCAACACTTGCAGTGATAACATTTATTGGACTTTAAAATAAATAACACACACCAATGCGTTTTGGCACGTGGCCTTCGTCAGGGTTGAGATAAAAATACAAGACATGCACATTTGCAACAAGCATTGCCACCCAATCTGCCACCCCAACAATAGTATCCCGATGTATAAAAATAAATGTACAATTTGTAGGGGTTTATTAATTTCAAACTAACTTAACTGAGCCCACAACACAGCCCTATTGAGGGAGTGACCACAGCAACGGCCAATCGCATGATAGATTACACCAGCGGCCAATCACGGACGTGCTGTGCTGCTGCAGTGCATGCACAGTGTTTGAGCACTCATGGCACTGGTTGACCCATGCACACCTCAACAGTGACAATATGGACAGATACATGGAAAAAAAGAGGTAAAAGATTAATATCTCAGTTGTTTCTAACTTGTCACTGAATGATTATTAGATACGTCGCTTTTTTATGGGTGCAGATGGGGGAGACATATCCTCAACACATTATGAAATCGCGATCTTCAGGTATGTGTATTATCCAGTTCAAACTTCTCCAGTTCTTGAGTAGGAGTTTCTATTTCATCTGATCTGTGTGTGTTTTGACTGGCCATCCGGCATTGGAATGTGTTATTTTGAATGTTATGATGAGTGTTGTTGCAGCTGTTATCAGTGTTGTTTTGTGTCAGCAGTTTTTCCGGCAGCTCGTACTCTTTGCCAGTGGAATAGAAAAGGAAAATGTGTTCCATATCTGATGAAGGGGTGCAGATGCAATCTTGGTTTATTATATACATTTTTTATATTTCGTCAAAATTATATGTATTACAAACAAATCAACATACCAAAAATGTCCTCTGGTATCAGATAGCCAGCTAGACTGTGTGTAGGGTCCTATTGGTTGCCATGGAAACGTGCCCAGTAGTTTGACAACTGAGGGGAAAATTATAAGATGTTTATTTTGTATGTGAATGGATCGGATGAAAAAAAAAAAACATCAATCATTACGTTATCTCCTCGTAAACACCTTTTTATTAAAAGTGTGCAACTAAAGTATGCATAAGTCAAGCTGTACGGTAGCTAATAGTTAACATTTGTGTCTGAACTGAACAAATTTAGTTTAGCCTGGAAGACCTGTAACTGCAGGTGGCTCCCTCTCCTCTTGCAGCTGCTTGACCATATGCTTACGGATGGCAACAGGATCCAGCGTGCAAGGGCATCATATCTTAAATTTAAGCCTCTGCACCTTTTCAGTGCAGAGCCATCAGACTTCACACCTGCTGTATTTGTTTCAGATGCCTTTTATAAATCATGCGGAGAGCGACTAGTCCAATATAGGCTGACAGCATCGACTAGGTTAGTTGTAGTAAACTAGTCTATTCAACCCCTTGGGCAAATTAGAACCCAGAACCTATAAAACTAGAGGCAAAAAGTAATCTCCAGGCCAATCATCATGTACTTAAAGTTCTTATCCATGTTCTTCTACTGAATAACAAAATCACATGACTGATAGTGGCAGTTGTAGAGATGAAATTACTATATGATATGAAATATTTATTTGAGTGCTTGTATCGATCAGAATGAATGTTTATCAAAACAGTTCATTTAAAAGAATATTTAACTGTGCATAACATAGACAAGAGTTTTGCAGCACTGCCCCCACAGTACAATTTTCATACAGTTTTTATTTTATTAGGCCAAAATTTTTGTTAATGTTCACTTTCAAATGGCTTAGTCCAGCTGTTACAATGGTGATAGGTCAACAATACTGTATAAGCAGAATAACATGGAATATGCATGCACTCCATCCATGAGTACACTTAAGAAAATAAGACAATACGACCCGCATATGGTGACTTTTAGTTCAGCCTGTCAGTTCTATATGTCAAGCTAAGGAACATTTCTAATTTTTTGATGTGGTTAATAGAGATTTAGTAGAGTTTGGTGCCTTAATCCATAAGAACAAGGCATGGATGCTTGCTGTGGTGTTGCCACCACATGAAAAAAGTTCTTGATTTGAAGAAGTTATATCAAAGCTTTTGCGTGTGAGATAGCGAGTCAGTGGCAGGCTGTGGCAGTAACCGGAGGAGCCGATTCAGTGGATCAGCCAGATGAGTCATGGAAGTGGCCTCAAATGGAGCTAATTTTTAAATTGAGATTCTCCTGCAGAGGTCCATGGGTAATTGACGGTAATGAGGCAAAGCTTGGGGCTTTCTCGGGTCTGTGGGTGTGTTTCAATTATTTAGAACAACCTGCCTCCTACTTGGCCCCTTACAAAATAAGGGTGCTGATAGACTGAACTCCAGTGAGCAGTGCTTTGAGTTGCTTTATTCACTAATGAGAGGTGCTTCAGAAACCTGAACAATATTCACTTCCCACTGCTGTTTCGAAGGCCATTCACATCAAGTACACATTTTTAGCGTGAAATTGATGCACAACAAAGGTTTAAAACAAAATTAGTAATTTCTATGAATCTCTTCATACTGAGCCCAAAATAGCATACTGTGCCAAGACATCTTGAAAGGCTAGGATTTATTTTCTATAACTCTAATAAAAGTTCAAATATAATCTCAGCAAAAAAGAAAAATTCCTTTTTCAGGACACTGTATTTGTAAAAATCCAAATAACTTTACAGATCTTTGTTGTAAAGGGTTTAAACAATGTTTTCCATGGTTGTTCAATGAACCATAAAATATTAATGAACATGCACCTGTAGAAAGGTCATTAAGACACTAACAGCTTACAGATGGTAGGCAATTAAGGTTACAGTTATAAAAACTTAGGACACTAAAGAGATCTTTCTGCTGACTCTAAAAAACACCAAAAGAAAGATGCCCAGGGTCCCTGCTCATCTGTGTGAACATGCTTTTTAGGCATGCTGCATGGAGGCATGAGGACTGCAGATGTGGCCAGGGCAATAAATTGCAATGTCCACACTGTTAGATGTTAGAAGACAGTGCTACAGGGAGACGGGAAGGACATCTGGTTGTCCTCGCAGTGGCACACCATGTGAAACAACACCTGAAAGGATTGGTATATCCGAATATCACACCTGCGGGACAGGTACAGGATGGCAACAACAACTGCCTGAGTTACACCAGGAATGTACAATCCGCACTAGGCTGAGAGAGGCTGGACTGAGGGCTTTTGGGCCTGTTGTAAGGCAAGGCCTTACCAGACATTACCTGCAACAACATTGCCTATGGGCGCAAACCCACCTTTGCTGGACCAGACAGGACTGGCAAAACGTGCTCTTCACTGACAAGTCATGGTTTTGTCTCACCAGGGGTGAGGGTCGGACTCGCGTTTACTCTCTAATGAATAAGCTTTACACCGAGGCCTGTGCTCTGGAGCGAGATTGATTTGGAGGAGGAGGGTCTGTCATGGTCTGGGGCGGTGTGTCACAGCATCATCAAACTGAGCTTGTTGTCATTGCAGGCAATCTCAACTGTGTGCGTTACAGGGAAGAAATCCTCCTCCCTCATGTGGTACCCTTCCTGCAGGATCATCCTGACATGACTCTCCAGAATGCTACCAGCCATACTGCCCGTTCTGTGTGGAATTTCCTGCAAGACAGGAATGTTAGAATTCTGCCATGGCCAGCGAAGAGCCCGGATCTCAATCCCATTGAGCACATCTGGGACCTGTTGGATCGGAGGGTGTGGGCTAGGGCCATTTCCACCCAGAAATGTCTGGGAACTTGCAAGTGCCTTGGTGGAAGAGTAGGGTAAGAGTAGGGTAGCCCCCCCAATGTATAGTCAGGACATTAATAACATGAAAAATTACTTTTACAGGTTTAAACAAATTTCAAAATATCTTAAACTACTTTCAAAGAGTTCTCATAAAAAATTCCTCCATGTACAGCAATGACAGCTTTGCAGATCCTTGGCATTCTAGCTGTCAGTTTGTCCAGATACACAGGTGAGGGAGGTCATTTAATGGCAGTGTGCCTCAATGAATAAATCTTCATGAGTTGAGGGAGTCTACAGCTTTTGGGTAGAAGCTTTTCTTCAGTCTGTTTGTCCGAGTTTCTATTGTTCTGTACTGCTTACCTGATGGTAGAGGCTCAAAAAGGTAGTGTCCTGGTTGGGTTGGATCTTTACTAATACTGCTAGCCTTCTTATGATGCCTACAAGTGTAGAACTCATTTAGGTTTGGTAGCTCTGATCCAATGACCCACTTGGCTGCCTGCCTTGTATATCATATTTATTTGTAACACCTAAAGCCCACAGCTATTTTATTCTGCTCATAGGTATATTTAGCAGAGTACACATGCTCTTTTACTGCTCTGTCAGACCTTTCCTTCATGGGAGCATTTTGCCTGTGTAAGTCTGTAAATTGTGTTTTCAATGTGACTTAATTAAAGATGAATATGTACGCTGTGTGTTTGTGCGTGTGCAGGAGCTGACAACTCCATTCATTTACAAAGGCTGCCAGCACATTGTCGAACGCTCTGCTAAATCAATGCAATTTATCTCTGCTCACTACGCAGTTATTTATTCCACCGATCTGAGCGTGTGCAGAAACTGCTTGCCATTTACACATAAATCTATACCCATAACACCCTCCGAGCATGGATAAATATTTTTGAAGTGGTGTTACAAATCTGACTCTCTCTCTCGCTCTCTCTCTCTCTCTCTCTCTCTCTCTCTCTCTCTCTCAGTTCTGGCTATCAGCAGTAGTACTGTATGTTGGTTTGATTTACAGTCGGAGTGGTGTTTAGATATTGGATTGGAATATGCCAACCTAATTGGTTTTGGCAGATGTTTTCACCAAAGCAATGGCAGTTAGGAACATTTAGTAGAAAACCCCTGGGGTGTGAATTATTTTCATTACTACATGTGGTACAAAACATCAAAATACAGTACCGTGATAAAATTCAGCATAGATTGTGGTTCAATAATGTAGGTCAATTTATACAATTCAGATAGATACTGGGAACATCTTGGAAAAAAAGCAGTTTGTGATTTTGGAAGGCTTTTTTTATTTTTATTTTTTTTGCTGGATGTTTGTTATACATGGAGAGGAATATTTCCCTACGAGGAATATTTTAGTTGCTAAACTTGATTAATCTTTGATGGGGGTTAGGAAGTTAGATGGTCATTGATTTTACTGTGGAGACAATGTACTAACAGTACTTAAGTAAGTTAGAATAAGTTAGAATGTTGAAATAAGGGAATTCTAAAGTGAATTTCTTATGCTCACATAAGAAAACAACTTATTTTATTTCCATTTTATGATGTATTTATGAGTGAAACTGAATATTTAATGAAAAATTAAATAAAATGTTGGGCAGGACTTGATAGTATCCATTGTAAGTTGGGAGTTGCTTGGTGATATAAGCTAAAAAGGGACATTGTTTCAGAGGCAGAACAAGTTATTGCATTTTGATAAAGGGTTATGAAAAACGGTTATGAAAAGGTTATGTTTTTGAAAAACACTGATGAATTGTTCATATTAAGATCAGTGATGTGCATTTATGCACCACTAGCGGAACCAAGACCAATTAAACCGCCATACCAATGTTTTGAAAGGCACCCATCCAGTGTTAACAATTGTCCAGGAGTCAAGCAATAAATGGCTTGCTTATAGCTTTCTATCCTCACTAAACTGGGATAGTAAAATTATTAGACTAGAAGAACAGAGCGCAAAGGGGGCCATGACATCATGAACATGAACATCATGACATCATGAACATCATGTCAGTCTACATACAGATTACATAAAGAGACTGAAGCAATTGAGACAGCCTAAATAGATAGAAGAACTGTGGTGAATTCTCCAAGAAGCTTGGAACATTCAGTCTGCCAACAACCAAGAAAAACTGTGTCCAGGTGTACCTAGGAGAGTTCGGTGGTCACACCAAATATTGATATAGCTTTTTTAATGTTTACTGGACTTTGTATGACATTAAGTGATAAATGAAAACTATTTATGTCATTCTTTTTGAAGACATCCTCACTATACAAACATTTTCTTAAGTACCTAAAGCCTTTAGTTTGCACAGTACTGTATATATTAGCTTGAACAGAGGAAAATAAAAATTCACAAGCAATGGACTTGTTTGATCCTGTTTATGAGTGACATTGTGGCGGATTTAGGAAATTGGCATAGAAATATTATGCCTGCAGAAAAGAAGAATTCTGAGGATGCTGGAATTTGAGAATTTGTTGCGGTACATTTTAAATAATAGTCAGTGTTTCCTTTTTTCAACATCCATTCAATACTCTCTCTCGGGGAGAGCTGAGGATGCAAAGATCAGCAGCTGGTAGCTGAGTATAGAAAAGTGGAAATGCTGAAATGTTAATTGCAGTTGACATGCTGTTTCTCAGGAAGCGTTGAATGCTTGTGTAGGTGTTCTAGTGGTGAAGCCTTTTTGACATACAGAATCAAAGTTGTCCTGTGTAAGTTCACACACACATTACTTTTTTATGTCTGTTTGCTGTATCAGCTGAATATTTTCTTACTTATTGCAGTTCTCAGTTATGTTGAGAAATAATAGGAGAAATTGAGATGGCAACAAATGAGATGGCTTCTCATATTTATAAGGAGTATAGAGCTATACAATTATTGTTGATAGCATTGCTCAGAATTTGAAGAGATATGTTTGAAATGAGATAATTGACCTTTGATTGATGTCTTTGGTATCTTGGCAAATCTGAGCACAGTTTGCCAAATTGCTGAGATCTCTTCTGAAACTGATGAAGTTGCAGAATAAGATGGAACCTATCCTACAAACAACTGAAGTGCCACTTCAGCAAATACTTTGAATGGCTATCCATTGTTCCAAACATTTCTAAAAGTTGCTTATTGAGCTGTGTATTAAATTTGGAACAGTTCTGGCAAAAATGTAAAAGTTCACAACAGCACAGGCAAACAGTGAAGAATGGGCTTCTCATATACACATACAACTTGGGATAAGATTGTGTCACTTTTCTCATGATATACTGTATGTTAAATGTTGCACAGCTTAACTGCCTAACTTAACATTTAGCAGCTGTTTTCATTCAAAGCAAAGCAATTACATTAATTGCAGGGATAGCTACTCGTGATTGTGTTGCGGTGGTGTAGTTTAGTGGTTTAAGATCCAGGCTATAGTAATTAAAAGGTTGTAATTTCAAACCGTGCAAGTAATAATCCCTGGAGTAACTAACCTCAGGTTGAATCTGAGGGTTTGTCTCTGTACCAGGGGCAAAAATGAAGTAGTGCATAGTGAATTTCTTTTGACATTTTATACAGTTATTTATTATTATTATTTGATATTATTAAAAAATATATACTACATGTGATACATTTTATAATTATTCTAGGCTTAGGCCAGATCTTTTGCATCTAGACTTGATAGTAATAGCCATAGTTTTACTCAAAATCTCCACTTTAACTTTTACTTTTAGATGTGAAAATGAAACTAAACAGGCACCACATGTGACTTTCAAATATACTAGTGAAATTTGAGATATTGATGGAAAAAAAGGACTTTCTTTTTGATCACCCACACCTATTATATCGCTTCTGAAGATATGGATTTAACCACTGGATTACTTCTCTGTTTCCTTTACGTAAATTTTGCAGCTACAAAGGTCTAGTCGCCATTGACTTGCATTGTATGTATGTACCTACAGAGCTGAAATATTCTTCTAAAAATATTTTGTTTGTGTTCTGCTGTAGAAAGAAAATTCATACACATCTGGGATTAGGGTATTGATACAGATTTCCCGATTCAATACGATTCCTTTTCACAAGCTACAGATTCGATTTTGATTCCATTAGATTCAATATCGATTTATATGGGTTTATTTCAGTTATAATGTCCCTTTTGCTTACATATAAAATAAATGATCTCCCAGTAAATGCTGTTAATTATACAGGGGATCTTTTAACTGGGTACAATAGGAAAATGTGAATTTAACTAATTATATTTTATTACTTTTTTTTGTCACAATTTGGCTTTTTAAAAATGATCAAATCAAACTATAAATAAGAAATTATATTTCATATATAGTTTTTGTTACATATTTATTGTTAAATTGCATAATTTGTACTATTTACAAGAATTTACATTGATTTGTTGAACACATGCTAAAACCGGTACTGTTTCTTTAACGAAAAAAGCATTTCTGTAAACAAGAGTCTTTAAATGAACACATGTTAACTAGAGAGGACTCAAGGACATGTAGTTGTTTTTTTATCAACATCATACTGTAAATAACAGAAAGGATATTAAAAGAGACCGTATTCATTGACAAATGGGTTGCATGGGTCTCGTCTTCAGACATACATTACAGGGAACAACTTTTACTCTCAACACACTGTGAAAGCATCTCGCTGCTGAACATTTCACAACTAAACTGCACAATTCATACAAGTGAAATGTAAACATTTACTGTACCAGCCAGTTGCCAAATATATTCACTTTAATAATATATAGCGCGTAATTTGGTTGCAATTGCTAGCGATTTCCTTTCATTGTATTCGAGGTTTGCACATTGAGTGAAAGATCGATCTTGGGATTTAAGGATCGATATCGATATCATTCAAATAAAGATTGCAATTAATCAGAAAAACTATATTTTTACCCACACCTATTTAGGATGTCATGAGGGTGAACTTTCCCTTTAACATGACAGTAATATAAGCACATCCTTTGAAAAAATATAATGCCAAACATAAATGTGTAAAAACGTTGACGGACTAGTAATTCCAGTGTCAACTTGCAGCATCAGTACCATTTAGTCAACTAGTTCACACATCCCTTGTTAAAACTCACTCATTAGGACCAGTTGGCTTTAGTGATAGGCCTGTAGACTCATTTTAGAACCTCTGATTTGTTACTGCATTTATGCCCATCATGGTTAATTTACTTGACTGCTGTAGAAATCCCAGATGCAATGGAAGTAAACAAATGGAATGCTGTAATAGACATTACTAAATGCAGTAGTTAATCCCAGCATCCGTAAAGGTTATCTTGATAAATATAGGCCTATTTGATATATTGTGCAGCCATATATCATGGGCTGTCCTGACAAGGATTCAAACCTGAAACCTTTTGTTTAACCAGCTCCTAAATATCTAAATCCTCCACCACCTTCTCAAAACTGCTACATTTGCTATTGAAAGTACTGAACACACAGTGTGTCTGTTGTCATCTTCTCTTTTATTCAGAGAAAGCCACTGTGCCATTTGATCAATATTTAATCTCATTCATGTCCCCTGCTGTGGCTGCTAAATGAAGATCAGGTTACCACCTCTGAGCTATTGATAGCTACCGGTATTCATTTGGGAAAACTTCTATTTTGTTCTTTGACTTAATATTGTTTTCTGATATACTGTATATGTATATAATTGTATATGTAAAATTCATTTTTAAAAGAATCAAATCAAATCATTTTCTCACCCTCATGCATTTTCAGATGTGTGACTGACTTCTGCTGAACACAAACAATTTTTTTTTAGAAGAAAGTTAAAGCTCTTTAGGTCCTCAGAACACCAATGAATTGGTACTAAAATGTTGAATCTCCAAAAAGCACATAAAGGCAGCATACAAGTAATCCATACATTTCCAGTGTCTTCAGAAGCAAATTGATTTTTGATTTGAGTAGTGGACAAAGAGCAACAGTGGAAATTGAGAGTAAGCCAAGTAACCACAGACTTCCTGTGGTGGTGAGGTCTAAATTGCCAGATATGTTTGAGGAGGTCCTGTTGCCAGATGTTTGGACATGCCTCTTGTCAAGATGCAGACGATTAAGCTAATGGTGGAGTCGAATAAACTCTCTCTCTCTTGCAATATCCCATCAAATCTCTACGGTTTTTGGGTTTGTTCATTTTGAGGCCTTGTGGTCGTTCAGAGTGAGCAGTGGTAATTTATTTCACATGGCCCAGCATTTGCCAGCGATTGAAAAAACAAAACAAACAAAAACAAAATCTTTCCAGATGGTGTCAGGTTTTCTTTTGGTTTTTGTTGTGTAGTATTTTTTCACTCTGGCCCTTATTTGTATAAGCAAAATGAAGATGTATAAGACATGGTGGGTTTCTTAATTAAAGCTTATTATGAGCTCAATTTCAGCTGTCATGAGATCTATTCAAAATTCTATTTATGGCTAAAAATCTATTTCATAGTGCCATAATGCTAAACCAAACCTAGACCTAAAAAGTGCTAAACAATGCAAGTTCTTGCTGGAACAAGCTTGGCATTGTGAATGTGCATTCATGACAGCTATAGAGAAGCACAACGTACATCAAGTTTTTTGCTAAAAATAACTTTTATTTTGGATTGGTTTTCACCAAAACCGTTTGTATGCCATAGGAATATGATGCATGAAACACATTGTCTACTTCGATGATTTTTTTTAGGTGCTTTTTTAAGCTTTGAAGTGAGTCATATCAATTGGTATTGTATTATAGATATAGAATTAGTAGATGGAACAGAATGTTTATAACAATTGTACCTATTCTTTGGATGCCCTTAGACAGATGGGTCATCTAGGATGGCTGTAAAAAGATCTGGTTGAACTGCATGCTACAGCTCATATTGCCCTACAGAAGCTGAATAATAAGAACAGAATTACCTGTCTCAAAATACAGAAGGTTCTTTATGAAGGATTTATAAACACAAATCCTTCATTCCCCTTGCATATGTTTGGATTATTGAATTGCTAATGTTTTATAATGCATATTAATTTTATACATATTCATATGTATAGCTTGTTTGTCAAGGCAGGATGGAACAGTTAGTGAAGTAAAGTCAGGTAAACCTGATGCCACCTGGAACTTAACTGGCTTAAGTTAAGAGTGTTTTGGGGCCGGGGTTACCCCAGCAATGCTTAAAGTGTGCGTGGCAGCTATAGCAGCTTAAGAGAAAAGACTTTCTCTTGTCCCTCATTTAATACACAGAGTGCGCTGGCTTAGACCTTTTCGTCCTGTCCGCGTCCCTTTTTGGGATTTATCTGTGGTGTTAGAGCCTATAACATCAATATCTCAATCCTTTGTGTATGGAATTTGTGCCAGGGTTTTCTAAGGTCATACTGAGACCTCGTTTGTCATCTCTGTTTTTTCGCTCGCAGATTGTTAATTTGCAATCCTTTTCTCCTCTGCCGATTGAGTCGGAAGAGCATAAAAGGCTACATATACATATGCACAGTGCGGGCTCTGCAGATTTATGCTGACCGTACTAGCCAATGGCGTAAGTCAGAGCAGTTTTTCCTATGCTTTGATGGCAGCAACTGGGGTGATTCTTGTCCAAGCAGAAACTGTTTCATTGTTTTCTGGATGCAGTATCGAGTGCTTACGAGGTGCATGGTTTGCCTTTGCCTCTGGGTATTTGAGCCCATTCTACAAGGAGCATGGCATTGTCATGGGCATTGGCTAGAGGTGCATCCATGGAAGACAATTGTATGGCGGCATGATGGTCCTTTGCATACTTTTGTTAGATTTTAGAATTTGGACAAGAGTTTGTCTCCTACTTCCCTCTATTGGATCAGGAGTATGTTTTTGAGATTTCAGTTTCTTTAGCTCGCTTGTGGTAAGCTTGCCAAATGGCCTTCAAGATTTGGCAGTTCCTGTTTGCATGGCGTGAAGGTATCTCCTCCCAATTGCGTCATTATGCAACATCGATGTTTTCTTGAAAGGGAACATCTCGGTTATGAATGTCACCTTGTTTCCCTGAGAGGGAATGAGATGTTGCGTAGCTGGCCATACTCTCTAGTTGCTGCATAGGCTTGTGCCTGTTTCTGAAAATCTGGCAAAATGGCGCCAAAGCAGCCGCCTATATGGGTTCCGTAACCCAGCATTCACGGGTGTCGCTTAAGAGCCATCAGCCAATTAATTGCCGTGATTGTATACAGGCTTCAGACCATGTGACTCACTGATGTAGTCCCAATTGCGTCATTGCGTAACGTCTCGTTCTATCTCAGGGATCAAAGGTTACATTTGTAACCAAGAAGTTTCCTTGAGCTGTCACGTTTTTATGAGTTGATTTTTCATAGTTAACA
Source organism: Xyrauchen texanus (assembly GCF_025860055.1). Classification (NCBI taxonomy): domain Eukaryota; kingdom Metazoa; phylum Chordata; class Actinopteri; order Cypriniformes; family Catostomidae; genus Xyrauchen; species Xyrauchen texanus. The sequence continues at coordinate 12,310 of NW_026266450.1, forward strand.
ATGTTTTGTTGTTATGTAAATGCACTCATTCTGTAAAATGTGCAGATACCTGTAACTTCTGACAATTAAATAATAATAAAAAATTTACCTGGCCTCCATATTAAAACCAATGGATCATTGTTGTACTATAGTTTGGACACAGCATGAAAGATATCTCATACGTTATTTTGTTCCTTCTTGCATGTTTTTAATATCAAAACCTTAAGTTGAATTTGGTGTGAATAGGCCTTCAATCTTTGAGTTAGAGCCATATGTTTGTCCAGCTGTGAATTTAAACAGACAAGGCCAAGTTTACAAAGCAGCATAACATTTTGTCATTGCTATCTTATTGAGTTTTGCTTGTAATCACAGAGTAGATACTTTAGAGAATAATACTTTGCTTGGTGGGACAGTCCACTTTTGATTATCATGAAAAGGGATGTAAACCGATTAGCCGGTATTAACAATTGGTTCGACTAATACTATCGGTTAAAAATTACCAGAGCTATTAATTAAAGAAATATCAGAGAGATGGGTTTAACATGTAGGTCATGTTATTACACATGAGGGCGCTGTTAACACAAACCACTAGCTTCCTCTCAGTCTGAATGACAAGGAATGAAGCATGTGCTGTGCTGTGGGACCATTTTGTCTGTGAAGACGACATGCGGCTCAGTCAATAAGTAGCTTTCTCCATGGCAACGTAACATGGGAACAGTCTGCTTATGCGTTTACATGACCACAATCAGCCGCGTACTTCGGGAGCAACCTTGGCGTGTTAAACCGCTTTGTCTCAATCCCGTAAACAGAGTAAGGAAATCAGTGCTCTTGTTTTCATGACGTTTCAGAGCACTGCTTTCTGCAAAAACACTGTTTTCTTAAGTGAACGTAATCGTGGTCAGTGTTAAACTGCCAAAATGTATTAATTTGGCATGATAGTGATCCATTAAAAATGTTTGTTACAAAATTTAAGAAGGAAATATACGGTTGAATATACAGTTATGGTACATGGTAAATTGTCTGCACTTATATAGCGCCTTTTTAACCTTAACAGTATTCAAAGCTCTTTACACTGTGACTCTTTCACCCATTCTCGCACACATTCACACACCAATGACGGCAGAGCTGCCATGCAAGGTGCTAGCCTGCCATTGTGAGCAACTTGGGGTTCAGTGTCTTGCCCAAGGACACTTCGGCATGAGTCGTGTGGGCTGGGAATCGAACCGCCAACCCTGCGATTAGTGGTCAACCCGCTCTACCACCTGAGCCACAGCCGCCCCATTTGTTCTTACAAATGTATGTGTGTAATAACTATTGCTTAAAGAGCAACATGCAGGTTGGACACCCCTATATAGCATAGTGTATGTTGATGATAAAACAACTAGATTTTCGGAACTGGAGTAATATATATTTAGCCATTAACGATAGTTTGAGATAAATTGTGATAAAATAACTTCCGCGTCTATAAAGCACTAACCGGAAGTGACGATGGGCGAGGGAGGCTGGTCAAGTTCAAGCTCAGGTTACAATGGATGCGAATGAGGAAACCGAGTTCTCCGGTGTGGACGAACAAGCCTATGATGGCCCACAGGCCTATAATTATGAGCAAATTAAGAGTTAAAATAATTAAAAGTAAGACTTACTCTGCTAAGTCCTCGTTTTCGTTGCACAGAATGTCTGCTAACGTTAGCACTTTGTCCTCCAGTCCAGCCCGCGCCAAAATCCGGTGTAAACTTTGACGGTGGACTTGATTCCATCGAAGTGCACCGAGGGAACAGCATCAGTAATCAGCCTCACGTGGTCCTTACTCCGAAATCCCATCCGAGACTCCAACAAATCTCCAGGTCGATAATTCTCCGGAGTGAAATGTGCGCCACAAACGACCGAGTGTGTGGTAACAGACGTGGCAGTGAAGTCTGCTCTCTTCACCTGCACAAAACGCACTCAAGACCGAAAAGCCTTGTTTTTTCTAGAAGGAAAATGATGGACACGATGTCCTGACAGGCTGGAATTCGTGCAACCAGCACAAACACAATAATTTACCATTATGGCTTCTCTAAAACTTTCTGTACTGCTCTAACTACATCAACAACCACAATGAGAGCTGACCACGAGCTCTTTTGTTTGCTCTCGCCTCTACGTCATATGACGCGTTGATAGCGGAAAGGCGTATTCCAGAGCCTAGCACATTTTCATCAAAATCTCTACATCAAATGAGATTTCATTAGTAATTTCTACATATGTGTTTTTAAAAGACCTCTGCAGACAATATAAAGTATTAATTCAGTTATAAATTCAACCTGCATGTTGCTATTTAATATGCACATTTGTTATTTAAGCCTGTTTTGTTTCAGCCAGAATAGAAGTTAAGACTTATCAGTTAACCGGTTAATGCTGCCGGTCACTTGGTTAAAAGAATTTGCTCAAATTTATATCTCTAATCATGAGGCAACAGGAAACCAGATGCACAGATAAATGCTCCTTTCCTTTCCTGCCTGGCCTTTCCCTTCTCTTCCCTCCCATTTCATTTCCCTTTTTATTTTTTATTATCTTTTTCCCTTTTCTTTGCTACTACCTTGGTCATGTAAAAATAATTGTATGGATGCATGTGTTTGCAACAATGTGAATGTAAGGCCAGAGACATACTCTATTTAAGTGTGCCAACGCATTGCAAACGTGCTGTCCTATTGTACATACTTTTTGCTTTTTCTTCTTTTTTTGGAGTACTGTGATGGTAACAACCTTTGTACATGTGCTACGTTATAAGTTGCATGCTAGCATATTTCAGAACACAATGCATGAAATTGAGCTTGTGTTGCTAGACGCATTTATCTTCATGTACCTGCATAAGTGCTTGAGGTATTGGGCCTAGCAATGACACAATTAAAGATAGCTAAGGGTAATTTATGTTATTTGTGTAAAGGTTTACTGTAGTTAGGAGACAAATTTGTCCCCAGAAGTTAGCTAAATCTGACAAAACCTCTCTTAAATGCAAAGAGTCCTAATGTAGATAACTCTGCACTTGTTCAAATCATGTCTGCACTACACCTACCACCGTGGAACAAATAGATAACCACTCTCTCCTTCATTTTTCCCTTCCAGAACAAGAATGTTTCCGTAAGACTCACAAAGAAAAAATGGGAGGAGATCATGGTTAAACGACAGGAGGCAGAGGAGAGTGTGACCCCTGATATAGACGAAAACTGCTTCGGCGATCTGGCCACCAGCATAGGACGAGACCAAGAGCGAGTGAAAGATCGCCTTCTGAAGAACACATACTCCAAGAAGAACAAACGGGTGAGACTGTCATCTTTTTCTGTTATTTGCTGACTAAGCGACAGCTTGACAGACAGGGGAAGCTTATACCTGTCCCAGAGTGTTGACCACTTTGACCGATGTTGACCAGATTGATGTGGCCATCACAGTCATTACTGAATGCCTGCTGTTTGGGGAAATGCCAAGTGAAGTGCACACATATGAACGTGACAGCCTTATAGCAGCATCATACAGATTACTGGATTTTGAGCTGTTGTTAAGGTGCACAGCATGCTGTTAATGACTAGACAGAGCAAATATAGCCATATTGTGCTTCAGTCTCTTCTTTTTCTTTTTTCTCTTTCTTTATTTTAACCCTTTTCAACACTTTTCTTGAAAGTGATAGTATAGAAAGGTCAGGGAATGATGGAGGTATTGTTTTATTGAATTTGTCAAATCAAATCAGTAACTCTGCCACAATGCAGACCACACACAGAAATGAACAGGTGACATTACAGTACATCCACAATACAGAACACACCGCTCAAACACACACACACACACACACACACACACACACACACACACACGCACACGCACACACACACACAGATATGAATGGGTGAGAATAACACTAAGCACACATGCTCAATTTCTCTCTCTCTCTCTCTCTCTCTCTCTCTCTCTCTCTCTCTCCTCTCATACACACAAACACACACACACACACATTCTCATACTTTTGTCAAGTATGAACGTGAAAAAGTGTAGGTTGACATTGTTGACAGAATTGAAAATAACATAAAATGTGCTTAATTTATAGGAAAGTGGATGGCGCCATTTAGTTATTTAGAGGTAAATAAGGCCTAAATATTTATACATATATAAATGCATACATGTAGTGTTTTTACCTTATTGAAATAGTTATATTACATTTATTGAAAATCTAAATAAATTAATGTATAATTCTCAAGGTGTTCCTGGTCATAAAATGACCTGCCAACACTACGAGTGTGATGCCAAGATGAACACTACACAAGGGTTAAAGAGTTAGTTCACCTAAACATTAAGATTCTGCCATCATTTACTCACACTCGTGTTATTCTAAACTTTTTTCTTCAATGAAACTGGACAAAAGAGATATTATGCAGAATGTAAGGGACTGACAGCTAAGTCATTATTCACTTTCCTTGCATTTTTTTCCACACAATGAAGTGAATGGTGACTAAAGGCGTGATAACATTTACCTTTGCATGGTTGAAATCCAAGCAATCGTGAATATGATATGATCGCGTGGTGGGCAGTGCTTCAAACGTAGCTACGCTGAATATTCACAATGGACAAGGATATAATTTCTGCGTTGTTACTTTTTAACTTTATTCTTAAAGAAGATAAAATGCAGCATTAAAAATAGTTAGTTAAATTGTCATTTGATTACCCTCTGAAGAGTTCTCATCAATGTAGCCCAATGCAAATCAAGCAGCCACTCTCCAGATGGGATCGCTCTCTGATCACAGACCTTTGTGCATTCGCTTGCACTGGCAGTGTGTTTAAATGAGGGGTGTTCTAGCCCGTGTGGGCGTCTATCAGACTCTTATACACTCGCTTACAGCACTGTTTCCCTCTCTGATCAGAAATAATGGGGGGAAAGAAAATCACTTTCATATCGCTGCAATTGCAGAGCGGAAGGCCCTTCACAAAGCAGCCATCTGGTCGGGGAGAGACTGAATGCGCATGGGCTGCCGCTGTGTGTGTGTGTGTGCTTGTGTGTATATGTTTATATTTGAAGAGATGCAGAGGGACACACACAGCATGTCTCTGATCTGCATGTCAGGACTTCTAAAGCGCAGCTCCTCCTTGATTACTGCCGCTATACAGCCCGTGATCACATTTAAAGGCAGATTCACGAAAGCGTTGACGCCTTAACTTTATTTTGAGCATGCAAGTCATAATGAGGGATTGGAGTGTGTTCAATAATTCAAGGAGTCATATGCTCACTGTCTTCATCGAGGAAAACAAAGCTCCATATGCTGAGTGCATTTCATGCTAGCCCACAGGACCTGATTGAGGAACTGTCATAGTGTGACCATATCCTCTGTTGGCTATCCACTGTTTAGAATGAAAATGTGTGCACCACATGGAATTTTAGACATTCAAGATCTATCGATCTGTCTGTCTGTCTGTCTGTCTGTCTGCCTGCCTATTTATCTGCCTGTCTGTTTTCTGTCTGTCTGTCTGTCTGTGCATTTATCTATCTGTCTGTCTGTACATTTATCTATCTGTCTGTGCATTTATCTATTATCTGTCTGTCTGTCTGTCTATGTATTTATTTGTCTGTCTGTCAGTCTGTCTGACTGTCTGTACATTTATCTATCTGTCTGTGCATTTATCTATTATTTGTCTGTCTGTCTTTGCATTTACTATCTGTCTGTCTGTCTGTCTGTCTGTCAGTGCATTGATCTGTCTGTCTGTCTGTCTGTCTGTCTGTCTGTCTGTATGTCTGTGCATTTATCTGTCTGTCTGTCAGTCCACACATCTTCAGCAATTTCTTGGTTAAACCTTTCACTTTTTTATCCTTAAATTATAGATGCCATTTATAAGGGCAATTGAGTTTAGAGAGAGTGATTATATGATCATAAACTCTTATTTAAAATGTTATGAATTCTGGCTTTCATCTTATCATCTCAAGGAAACCAACAGCAGAATGTCTGTAAACGTGCGCACACATAAAGTCATGCTGAGGTCACTCTGAGTAAACACGAGATAAGTAAAATACTTTTATTGTGTATTTCTAGGGTAAAGCACAGTACACAAACACATACATGCTTGTTGTCTTCTGTCTGTTGCTGGATCCAATGTCATCGCCCCCTGCAGTATCAGTATTAAATCTGGATCTGGATGCCTCCTACTATCCAAGTAGAGATAGAGAGAGACAGAGACAGAAAGAGAGAGAGAGTGAGATAGCCCATCAAATACACAGAGGCGGATGATTGTGTGAAATTCCATGATGAGCTCATGTAACTCGAGGGAATCTCAGCATTCTCTGCTCTCATGGCAGAATCTTTTTGACTTTATACTCACAGCTGATCTAGTGAATCATAGTCGAATGCTTGTGATCTCCTTGATGAGGTTGGCTTCAGGTTATCATCCCTTAGGGCAGATCACCCACAGCAATGCTGAGGGGCAGGACAGAGCTTACTGAGTATTGCACATGAAACGGAGAGATCTTAACCAAATCTCTCTCTCATATTTACACAGGAACAGTTCACCGAAAAATGAAAATTTGTCATTTGCTTACCCTCATGGTGTTCCAAACCCATGTGACTTCCTTTCATCCATGTAATAGAAAAGAAAAAAATGTGGGAGAGGTTTGATGTTATCACCTTATTCAAAGGTTATCATATGGCTTTGGAGTCACATCGACTACTTTTACTGTGGTTTTATGGTGGTTTTTAGAGTTTTATGGAGCTTAACATTCCAGATCCAAGAGTCACTATTCACTTACATTATATGGCAAAACACGTGTGAAGATTGGGAAATGTGTGAAGAATTAAAATCATACAGGCTCAGAGCAGAATTTTCATTTTTGTGTGAACTATTTCTTTAAGAGTAGGTTGACTTCTCATTATACCACATATTATACGACTACTTGCCAAATATATCAATAAATGGACGTTATATATTAATTTAAGTTATTTATTAGCTTCATTTTTAACATCATAGAGTGATTCAAGAAGTAGAAAGTACCTGGATGACTGGATAAATATCAATTTATCCCTGTATGTGCATCATTATTCTGAAATTTCAGACCGCTGGATGGCACGATTGACTTATCAGAATTGAGTATTCTAGAGAGCTGTGTATTATTGTGTAAAAGCATGTGTTATTTCCTGAGTTAAGACCGCTCAATTAACACAGTGGGTTCAGGACTCCCAAAACTATAAAGAGAAAACCACACAATGCTTATTGAACTTGAAGTAATCTTGACTCACTATATATTACTGCTACGAGAATACCCATGAACCAGAGCACACATGGAGAATCGATAATAACCTTCAATGAACCTAATGCAAAATTCTGTTTCCATTTTTGGAACCAGTGTGTGTACCACAATTATTAGATCTTTCTCATGGATTGCTCACGCAAGTCATTTTTGGTTCATTAAATTGGTTCAATATTGCATAGCCCCCTTTCAAATAGAATTTATACCCTGCAGAATTTGACTTTATACGCTCACTTTGTCCAATAGCAGCTCAATTCTCTCATAGGAGAAAGAATAAAAGTGAAAGGCTCTTCCCTAGAGCAGCGCTAACAGAGTTTTGAATTAGCTGCCCAGTTTTTATCCAGCAACTGGAGACTAAAACTGATAGAATCTGTATGTAGGGAGTTAAAGCAGAACCCTGCATATTTAAGAAATGCGCATTTGTGCAGTTTTTGCTGCATTCTGTGGAGTCTTAAAGGTTTGCTTGCTGTCATTTTTGTCCTCATTTAAAAGGTTTTATTCTAAAGAAATGTATAGTTATTTTGAAACATATGTATAAAATCGTGACCACTCATGCAAGAAGAGTTCAGTCAAATCAGTAACCCTATGAAAGCTCTTTTATTCTACATGGAGCAGGGGCGCCTCATGGGGGCAGCCATGTTAGCGTCACATTACCAGCTGAAAACTACTCACTTAATCTCAGTAACTGTCCTTTCATTGGACAATTTCACTCATGGATTAAATGAATCCTGGTTTACTGTGCATAGTGAATCTCTACCATGGCATTGATAACTGAAAACTACTGTGTGTGTGAATGATGCAGCATCCAGGCCACTAGCCAATGTAAGCCACTTCGACACGCTTCAAAAAAATGACCAAGTGCACCTTTAAATTCTGAGATCACTAGTGAAAATGTTTCTATTTTTCCAATCTAGATTAAAGGAATAGTTAAAAATGAATATCATGGTCCATCTTTGCAGTAGCGACTCACTTTAAAGTTTAAAATAAGACCTGAAAGGCCTGCCATATTCAATCTTCTGAAGGCGTATGATAGGATTTGATGAGAAACGACCCCTGATATTTGGACCCTAATATATATCTGTATGATACAACTATATTTCTCCTAGATAGGCAACAACAAAACACAACTTTGAGAAATGCAGGCAGACCAATGTATGAACAAGTCATAAAGCTGCCTTGTATCTTTCAATTTAACTGCTGAACTGAGTAGAGGATAAAGTTGGCACGTTGAGTACGCTCTCATTCTGTATTTACGCTGACAGCTTCACTCTTGGCTTCCTTCAGCGGTTTTGATGTCTGTGGGTTATGCTGAGCTGGGACCCTGTGTTCCATTCTGTATGTCTCAGACTGTGCAGAATCTGCCCAGTTTTAGAATTAGAAGCTTGAATGCTGGTTGTAGAATTCTAGAACTGGAGCTAGATCACATTGGAAGATGGAATCCGATTGGATCCATCGCATTGGAACCACTGGAACTCAGCCAGATAAAAACGCTTTTTGTGTTAGCCTAGCTTTAAAGATGATAAACTGCACAATGGCCCCTAAACAGTATTATGACACTTAAGCCACGCTGTATGAAGTCAGTTCCCCTCAAGTTCACACATTTACCCTCATCACATTAATTTTGAATAGTATACCATTTATTTATGATTGATTTTTGTTGTTGTTGTTGCTTGAAACACGTGTTGGTGCTATCCTGTTAACATAGATACCACTTATGTTGATGTTTTGTATTTAATACAGTGAAATTCATATTCTATTTAAAAGTGGCTTAAGTGTCTTAAAAGCATTGTCACTCTTAAATCTAAAGGTTCTTCAGTGGTTCTTTGCAGCATCTTAGGTCAGGCAAAACCTTGTTCTTATCAAGAACAATTGTGTTTAGGGTTCTACATTTTGCTAAACTGATCTTTTGAGCTCTTTGGAGGCAAAAAAGGTTATTAATGATATTACATTGCAGATTTTTCAGATCAGTTTATTGGTTCTTCAAGTTCTTGAAGCATCTATAGTAGCCATCTTTCACTCCTCATATGTAAGTTGCTTTAGATAAAAGTGTCTGCTAAATGTTAATATAAGAGGAATGGCAAAGCCCTTAAAGAACTAGATTCTAAAAGTTCTTTGTGGAGCTTTAAATGGCTCTTCTGTGGCATCAGACAGGAAAACTCTTGTTGATTCTAATTGGAACCTTTATAGTTAAGAGCATTGGATAGTTTAGAGTCTGAGACAGGGCTAGTTTGTTTGAGCTGCATTAAATAACTGGCTCTGTCTGGTGCAGAGCAAACACATTTTCATTCTGAGTTACTGTTTGCATTGCAAATGAAGCAGCTCTGCTTTGGGGAAAGATGGCCAGACCTTACAGCTGCACTCAGCAAAAAAAAGTTTTAGCATCAGATTAAGAGGGTACATTTTCTGCATTAGAGCAGCCGTGCAGTGAAACAGGGCAGGCTTGAGTAATCCAAACTTTAAATGTGACCTGCAGAGACCTCTTTGTTTAATGTCAGATGGTGAGATAAGTGTTTGTTGTACTGTGCTGTCTAATATCCGACAAGCTATTATGGCACTCAGAGGATGAAGGCTGCCAAGCAGGCTAACAATTTCACATTCAGAAATATCTGGCTCTGTATCATTGACGAGTCAGAGCTGTAGATAACATTTGATTTCATTCAAATGCAATTGAAGTTCCTGTTAAAGCTGTGTCATTTCTGCAGCGCCAAATGGAATTGGAAAAAAAAAAAGTTTCCAAACAGGTTTCACAAATACTCTCCTGTCTTTCATTGCTGGAACAAACAGGTAGTCCCGTCCCAAACTCGCACTACTGGTTGAGCAAGAAGTTAACTTGATATGTTGACTGACATACTGTATACAGTCATCCAAATGCTCAAAGTTTGATTCAATTAATATGTAACATAATTACTTAATTGTATCTCATGTTGAATTTGGATACAAGTTATTTTTTTTACTTAAAGGTGCTACGTGAAATCAAACTAAGCTTAATTTAATTAACACCTTATTTTTTTCTAATTTATTTATTTTATTATTTACACAAAAGTTAATTAAGTCTAGCTACATTGACCTAACCACAGAAATGAGGAGCCAACTGCCACTGTTGTCTAACTAGTCTAACAGATGGCACCTAATTTATTAACAAATTTCATATGAAACTGCAACATTTTCTGTCAAAATACCACAGATACTGTTACTGCTGTAAAATCGTAATACTTTTTATTAAGGGTGATGATGTGAATTTGAAATACAGATCCCTTGCACGAGGGTTAGGTTCTGTGGTGGCATGCAGGAGTCGTGCCACACTGAGAACATTCGCATGGAATTGTTATAGTTCTCTGCAAATTAAACTGGGATAGGGAGCGTTTTTTAATGTCTGAAAAATGCTTTTCATGACTTTAACCTCTATAATTTTATCTGTCCCAGCATGCACATTTCTTCCTCTATCTGCCTCTCTCCTTGTTTTTCATAGTCTGAGCAGTATATTATGCAATTGCACAGGCTGTATGTGAAGTGAACTTTGACTCCCATCAGTTTGACGTGTATTTATGCACATCGTGTTGTGAAACAGCACATCTGAAAGGGTTGTCCCAGATGTGTATGACTTTCTCTTTCTACTGAACACAAACAAATATTTTAGAAGAATATCTCAGCTCTGTAGGTCCATTCAATGCAAGTGTATGGTGGATAGAACTTTGAAGCTCTAAAAAGCATATAAAGGCAGCATGAAAGTAATCCATAAAACTCAAGTCATTAAACTGATATCTTCAGAAGCAATATATTTGGTGTGGGTGAGAAACAGATCAATATTTAAGTCCTTATTTTAATATAATTTTTCCCCCTTCCCAGTAGGTGGTGATATGCACATAGAATGCTATAGATTTACTTATAAATATCCACTTTCACTTCCAATTCTTCTTTTGTTTTACGTGATTTGCATTCTTCGTGCAAATCACCACCTACTGGAAAGGGAGGAGAATTTATATTAAAATATGGACTTAAATATGTATCTGTTTCTCACCCACACTTATCAAATTGCTTCTTTTTTTGGGAACAATTGTTTTGTATTTGTATTGTTTTTAAACTAGTGGGATGCAAAATATACCAACACAAAACAGTATCATCACTGAACCACCAAACCATCATCCCCTCCAACTCCCCAGCCGATGGTAGACTTAAAAACAAATGCAGAGTTCGGAATAGCACTCTACCCATAGCTACTACTCTTACTACTGCTGCGATATGTGTCTATATATATATATATATATATATATATATATATATATATATATATATATATATATGTATATATTAGTCTATGTCTAATTAAAATGCATTACATTCTTGTAGCAGAAGAGTTAATCATTGATAAGACAATACAAAATGCGGCTTTAGAATACAATGTATTGTTTACTACCATATTATTGATCATAATTCAATCATTGGCATACAGTTCACAGCAAACAATTACACAATTGAATCTGTCAATCAATTGGAGATTTATTATGAGGGCTTGTTTAATGACACGTCAATTTACATATGCGTCAGACATGCTTGTGTATCGTCTCGGGTGCATCGCATCATAAACATAAATTTTTAGGTCCCTTGTTTATGTCAAGTTAAATAAAGTTTAATACTGTATAATACTCTTAGATCCCTTAGTTCGGATTTGCGCTCCATCAAGTGTTTTGAACGCTAGAATGTAACTCATGTTTGTGTTGTTGCTGCTCAAGGGTGTTTTTCTTCACTGTAAAAACTGCACATTGCTCACACAGCTGAAGTTTCACTTACTGCCCTCTGGAGTAAACAGGTGGTACTACAAGCTGCATTTCTCAGGAATCTTCCTTATACGGGGGAATTGCGATTAATTGCTTAAACTTTTTTAACACGTTATTTTTGATCACATTAATCGCACTGAATTAACGCGTTAAATCGACAGCCCTAATAAATAAATATATATATATATATATATATATATATATATATATATATATATATATATATATATATATATATATATATATATATATATATATATATATATATATATAATTTTTATTTTTATTCACTCAAAATAAAGCAGTGGCCCTGTAGAATAATAATACTAATTATCAAAGAGAGGTAACAAATGAGAACAGAATCATGGGCAACACTACAGGCTTCTTATGTCCCTGTTCTAGCACCATGTATGTGAGCCGATGATAATTCCAATGCAATCATATCCAATAAATACAGGCCCACCCACTTCACATCACATGTGGGGAATTCCAACGATTGATTACTTTATGCTGCTTTTATGTGCTTTTTGGAGCTTCAATGTTCTGGCCACAATTTACTTTGACACCATTTACACCATTTACAACATTTACCAAGAGAGCTGAGATTTTTTCTAATAACCTTTGTTTGTGTTCAGCAGATGAAAGACAGACATACACATCTGGGAATGTATGAGGGTGCGTAAATGATGAGATAATAAAACATTTTGGTTGAACTATTCCTTTATAATATTGGAGAGAGATTAGCTTTGCATGTGAGCAAAAAACAAAAAACAAAGACATTGATTGATAGGTGAATAGGCGGTGCTTTTCTGCTGTTCAAACTCATTCAAACAGATGAGCATTTATGCTACAAGCCCAATGTGGTCTAATACATTTTCAACCGCACTGTTCAAATGAATAAATCTCAATATATTTTGTACCCCATACACACATTTCTTTACGTAATGTCATCCCGTTTCATACGGATTGCACAAAACACATCTGAATACCAGGTGTAAATGGGGCTTTTCTGTTCTCACCTACTGTATTCTCTGCATTCTTTGTGTTCTCTCCATTTATTGTTCTCTTGATCTCTCCATTTCTGTTCTGTACTTTTAAATTCCTGTTCTTTCTTTTATTACAAATTAATCAGTTATTTCTATTCTTTCTGACACCTGTTACTGTGCGTGTAGGCTTTTTGTATGTCACTAGACATTCATCATACAGTATATCTGGATCATTAGGTCCTTGAGTAAAAAAGTGTGTATATGTGTGCGTGCGACTATCAGAATATAGTGAGACTTTATATAGGGGATTGAGAATAGTGAGATGTTGTAATGAAAAGGTCCCTCTCTTAACTTTTTCCTTGTTCTGATCTCAGATCTGACTCAACTCATAAAACCAACTGCACATATCACATAGATCATGTCTCTCTCTCTCTCCCCCTCTCCCCTCTCTCTCTCTCTCTCTCTCTCTCTCTCTCTCTCTCTCTCTCTCTCTCTCTCTCTCTGTGTCTTATGTTCACTGCCAGTTTTTGTCCATGACCCAGTAAAGCTGCTTTCAGATGCATTTAAGACGATTATCACTTTAACTGAATCAGGTTAAACTCATTCCCTGAAGCACACTTTTGAGCACTGATCTGGGGTCAGTATCATACAGGTCGTACTTATGCAACACAAGAAAGTGGCAAAATATCAGCAGCAAAGTGTACCTTCTGTGTGTACTTTATTAGGGACAGCAATAATCTGCTTAGTGTGTTGGTTTAGTCAGTGTGTGTTGTACACTACTGCCATCTCCTGGCGAGAAGAGGAAACGCACATGGTATTTGGGGGAAAGGGAGGTCTTGCTGCTGTATGAAATTAACCTTTTTGCAGCTGCCTGTCAGCCTTTAACAGGTCTATTCCAGTTGTATGCCACTAGGGGGCAATGTGTATTTACGTAAGGCCTCAATGCACATAATATCCAATCTGCAGAGGCTTCTCTGTGGAAAGGAAATGGTGTTGTTCTTTTGTCTCTCTTCAAGATGTAGGTACAAAGATTCTGCTTGGTAAATGCACAATTTTGGTGCATTTTTAACAAAAGGAAGTCAAGTACCTGATCCAGTCAACATGCTTTTGTTTGCCTCAGTCACCATTTGCTTTTATTTTATGGATAAAAGATGCATGGAAAGTGAATGGTGACTGAGACTAACATACAGCCTTTGTATCTCCGTTTTTGTTCCATGGAAGAAAATAAGTCAGGTTTGGAACAACATGAGAATTTTTCATTCATAATTTTCATTTTGGGGGGAACTATCAGTTTAAGTCAATGTTTGAATCTCATTGCATTAGTTAACAAAACCAAGTAGCATTTATTGTAAATAAAGATTGTACAAATGCACTTTTTAAGCAAAACATTTGTTTGGTTGTTGGCTACTTATAACTTAAAGGGATAGTTCACCCTCAAAATGAAAATTCTCTCATCATTTACTCACCTTCATGCCATCCCAGATGTGTTATACATTCTTCTGCTGAACCCAAACAAAAGTTATTAGAAGTATATCTTAGCTCTGTTGGTCCATACAATGCAAGTGAATGGTGACCAGAACTCATAATGTCTAATAAGCACATTTAGGCAGCATAAAAGCAATCCATAAGACTCCAGTAGTTAAATCAAATACTGATCTGTTCACCCACACCTATAATATCGCATGTGAAGAAATATGGATTTCACTGGAGTCTTATGGGTGACTTTTAGGACCTTCTGAATTCTGATCACCATTCACTTGCATTGATTGGACCTACAGAGCTGAGTGACATTTCCTTACAATAATTAACCATGGTTTTACAACAGTCAACATAGTTTATGAT
>NW_026266451.1:0-26959 GCF_025860055.1 Xyrauchen texanus
CCGTACCGCGCTGTCCGATCTCGTCTGATCTCGGAAGCTAAGCAGGGTTGGGCCTGGTTAGTACTTGGATGGGAGACCGCCTGGGAATACCAGGTGCTGTAAGCTTTTGCTTCTCCTGGATTGGTTTAACTAATACACGTCCTCCTGCCACAGCTGACATTTTTTTTTATTTTATTCATTCATCCTTAGAAAATAGACACCCCGCCTCAATCTATTTCCTTCATTTTGCCTTCTCTGTGGCAAATGACAGCCTGGTCCTTTTCTTGCCTCCTCCAGGGGGCAGTCCAGAGGCTGGTTTTATTTTTTGGCTGCCTCTTGACAGCAACACACAGAGAAGGAAAGTGCCAACAAAGTGCTTTGCTGCCGCCAAAATGAGTTGCACATTTCCCATCGAACGTGTCCAGAGGACTTTCTTTGAGTGGGGAAGGGTTTGCGTTGGCCCAGTGGCTTCTTGCCGTGCGTGGCCCATTGCCCACGCTGAGTCCTCCCTCTTTTAGCAAGCAACGTGGCAGCTAAGGTACAGGTAAGCAGGAAAAGGTAGTGTGTCCAGCTCCAATGTAATTGAATGTGGAGACAGGAGGCACTTCACTTTGGTTGTTGTTTTGTTTAGTTTCTTTTTTGTTTGAAATGTTTAGTTAGTTTAAAAGCCCATTTGTCAGGACAGGGTCTGTTTGTCCAATGTATGTTCTCCTTCTGAAACGACACACCAAGACATGTGTCAAGGAGGAAGGCCCAGGCAGTGGGCTTTCTTTAAATAGCCGTCTGTTCACAGCATCTTTAAGCTACGGCCATACCACCCTGAGGGCGCTAGAGTGCAAGCAGGAAGTGGTACAGCAATCAGAGAGAGAGAGCAAACAAAGAGTTTGGTGAGTTTGTGAACTGCAAAAGAAGCCTTTATCTCAAAACAACCTTTTAAAAAAAAGGGGGACTTGTGTGCAGTGGAGTTATTTACTCCCCAAACAGTGCATGCTGTTTGGGGATAAATACTTACGTGCTGAGCACTGGGTGACAAAATGGAGGCCGGAAGAGGCCTGGAAAAAAGGAGTATGAGAGAAAAGGAAGGAGAACTGGATCAAAGAGGAAGGAAGTATGAAAGGAAGCTCACAGTCCTGGTGGAAATTGAAGGAGAGGATAGAATAACGATGATGGAGTTGCTGAAGAAAGTGAGAGAAGAATGTGGAGTCGTGATCGGGTGTAGATACAAAACACCAAAAGAATATGAGTTGACAATGGAAGAGGAAAAAGGAAAGGAGAAGTTACTGGATGGACTGAGGATAAAGAAAAGTCGGGTGATGGCGAAAGAGGTGGACTGCATGGAGATGGTGGTCTCGTTCCTTGGTCTGCCAACATATATAATGGATGAGGAGATACTGAGAAAGCTGTCGGATTGGGGAGTTAAAGCAGTCTCAAGAGTAAACAGGAGAATGTGGCCGGGGACAGATATCGCCGACGGGACAAGGTTTTTAAAAGTGAAATTTAACGAGGAGGTAAAATCGCTGCCGTATTCCACAAAGTTTGAGACATTGGGAGGGACGGAGCACTTTAGGGTAATACACGACAGGCAAGTGAAAGTTTGTCGTTTGTGCATTCAGCCAGGTCACATTGTGAGAGACTGCCCAAGCTTCAGATGCTTTAAATGTGACAAGCAAGGACATTACGCAAAGAGAATGTAAGGAGGTGAACTGCAGCATGTGTAATATGCGACCTGGACTGTGTGTGTGTGAAACACTGGCGGAGATGGATGAGGAGTTAGATCTGTACGAGGTGGATGAGGAGGTGGAGAGTGAAGCACAGGAAGGTGCAGCGACTGGAGAAGAAGATAGAAGGGGCACATGGAGTGGAGAAGAGAGAGTTGGGGAGTGGAGAGAGGTGGAGAGCCTGAGCAGTCAAGAGGAGGAGGTCCCAGGGCGGAAGCAGAGAGAGAGAAAGAAAAAAAAGAAAGAGAGGGAAGCGGAACCTGGTAAGGAGATGGCAACGAAGGACGTGGAGTGTGAAGACGGAGAAGGAGAAAAGCCGCAGACGGAAGGAGGTGGTGGCAAGAAAGAGGTGACAGAGAGTCATGCCAAAGGCGATGATGAGGAAATGGACACAAGTGATGGGAAAATAGTGCAGAAGAAAAGAAAGAAGAAAGAAAGGGAGGTGCACAGTGCAGAAAGTAGGTGCTTGGAAGTATCAAAATGAGTGTTAATTTTTTAAAAACTATATTATTTGCTATGTGGGGAATTATGAACATTGCCTGTTTGAACAGCAATGGACTAAGAGATGAAAATAAGTTTGAGAGCGTGAAGAGATTACTGAAGGGCGATATACTCTGTCTACAAGAGACACACTGGTCTGATGATACAATGGATAATATAAAAAAGAGATGGCAAGGTGATATTTTTGTTAATCACGGGAATGCAAAAGCCCGTGGAGTGGCAACCCTGATAAAAGAAGGTAGAGTCAATAGTGTGAAGGAAGTATACAAGGATGGTAATGGGAGAGTTTTAGTGACAGAATTTGTGTTTCATAATGAACTTTTCAGGTTGATAAATATTTATGCACCAAATATAGAAAATGAAAGAAAAGACCTCTTCAAAGAAATGAAGCCGTTGTGTAAAGGCAACTATATAGTGGTTGGAGACTTTAATGTATGGTGCACGAGACTGGGCGCTTCTAGCAGCGCAAACTTTAAGTCTGATGTTTCCAGAAAATATTTAATTGAGTGGATGCAAAATGAGGACTTGGTTGATGTATGGAGGGAAGAGAATCCTACAAAAAAGAATTTTCTAGAAGACAAATGGTGATGGGAGTGTTGAAACAAAGTCAGTATAGATTTATGTTTAACCAAAAGGGAAATGTTAAAATATGTTAAAGATGTAAAATATAAGTTTGTAGGTTTAAGTGACCATGCTATGATGATGGTAAAGATGGGTGTAATCAGGGAAGAGAGGGAGGGGAATCTGGTGTTTGAATGCAGAGTTGCTAAAAGAAGAGGCATACAAAGAAAATATCAGAAAATGCATAAATTATGAAATGCAGAACTCATTATTTGATGAAGACGTATGTGAGTGGTGGGAAAAAATGAAAGGGAAAATCAAACAAAGGAGTATTAGATATGCAAAACAAAGGGATTTTATGAGAAGGAGTAAAGTTGAGGCATTGGAAAATGAATTGAAGAGGGAAGCTGAAAAAATAGAAAGGAACCCAGAGCAAGATAAAGAGCGTTTTGTGCAGGTAAAAGCAGAAATTAGAAGAATACTGAGAACGAGAAAAGTAAGGGTGCAATGATAAGGAGTAGAGCGCAGTATGCGCTAGAGGGAGAAAGAAGCACAAAGTTCTTTTAAACTTAGAAAAGAAAAAGCAGAGGAAAAAGCATATAACAGAACTGGAAAATGAAAAAGGGGATAAGATTACTGGTTATTTGGAGATTATAAGTGAAGTAGAAATGTTTTATAAGGGACTATTTAAGAAAGAAGGGGTAAAACAGGAATGTGTAGAGGGGGTTTTAAATACTGTGAGTGCGAGGCTAAGTGAAGGGGAGAAAAATGAATGTGAAAGAGACATAGGTATAGAAGAAATAAAAGAAGCAATAAAACAAATAAAGAAAAATAAAAGCCCAGGCTCGGACGGATTAACGCACGAATTCTATAAGGCCTTAATAGAGACTGTAGCACCAATATTGTGGAAGGTTTATAGAAGGATGGAAGAGGGAAGGAAAATGCCTGAGTCCATGGGGCTAGGAGTAATCACAATATTATATAAAAATAAAGGAAGTCCAATGAAGCTAGAAAATTATAGACCATTAACTCTGTTAAATACCGATTATAAAATACTGACAAAAGTATTGGCAAATAGGATAAAAGAGGTAGTTGGGACAATAGTATCGCCAAGCCAAGCTTATAGTATAAAGGGAAGAGACATCACAGATACAATTTGCACAATAAGGGATGTAGTGGAAGGGATGGGGAAAGATGGAAAAGGGGGATTGATTTTATCTATAGACTTAAATAAAGCGTTTGACAGGGTGGAACACAGCTTTATAGAACAGACAATGGCGAAATTTGGGTTTGGGGATAGGATGCAAAAGTGGATAAAAGTAATATATGAGAATGCTAAAAGCTGTGTAAAAGTTAATGGGATATTAACTGACCCCTTTCCGTTAGAGAGGTCAGTTAGGCAAGGTTGTCCGCTGTCAGCATTATTATATTCAATAACAGCCGAGCAGCTGGCGACTCTCATCAAAAAAGATGAAGAGATAAAAGGTATCCAAATACCAAATGGGGGATTGAGTGTAATACATCAATATGCAGATGACACCACCTTTACGGTTAGGGATATAGAGAGCATAAATAAAATTAGGAAACAGATAGAAAAATATGGGAAAGCGTCAGGTGCAAAAATAAATGTAGAAAAATCTGAAATAATGAGTATAGGAGGAGAGTTGGTTGAAGGGGCAGATGTTCCATTTAAAATAACCAAAGACTTTATAAAAATTCTAGGGGTAAATATAGGAGAGAATGCAAAAGAGGCAAGAGATGCAACATGGTCAGGAGTGCTAAACAAAATTAAACAAGTATTACAATTTTGGAGACTAAGAGAATTAAGGCTAAGAGGCAAGGTGGTAGTGGTTAATTCCTTATTGTTAATGAAATGTAATTATGTGATGGGAGCAATTGATTTACCAGACTGGGTGTTAAACGGAATAAAAGAGGCTGTGAATACTTTTGTGTGGGGTGGGAAAGGAGTGAAAATATCAGCAAAAACATTAATAGCAGATTACAGTGAGGGCGGTTTGAGGTTGACAGATGTAAATGCGAAAAGGAACGCAATAAGAGTTAAAACAATAAAAAAGTATTTATGTGGCAAAGTAGAATATGGATGGAAGGGGTATATGAGAAAATATTTAAATGAAGGTGGAGGATGCGATGAAGAAGGAGTGTTCATGGTGTTAAAAAAACCAATGATTGAAAAGCTGCCTTTATTTTATCAAGAAGTGTTTACTGCATGGGCTGAGTTTGTGGTGAATGTAAATTATGAATGTGAAAACATAAACCAAGTACACAATCAGCCAATATTCCTGAACCCAAGAATAAGGAGGGGAGGGAAAATGCTCTATAACAGACTTTTCATGAGAGCGGGGGTAAGGAAAGTAAAAGACTTAGCATATGAATATGTGAAAGGTTTCTTACCGAATAGGGCAATATATGATTCTGTGGTGGGGTGGGATGATGGAATAGAGAAAGCAAAAGTGGATAGTGAATGTGAAAATATTAAAAAAAGCCTGCCTGAAAAATGGGTAGAAGGGATTGAAAGAGAAACTGCCAAAGTGGGATATTGGGGAATGCCGGAAATGTATATTGTGGAAAATGAGAGAAAAAAGTTTTTATGGGAGGTAAATGTGAAAACGATATACAAAATAATGGTGAAAAAGGAAATTAAAATGCCTGCATCAGAGGTGGTGTGGTCGAGAGTTTTTCGGGCATGGAAGAAAACACAATATGGAGAAATTTAAATGTAAAATATAACGGATTGGACTGTGAGAATTTGGACTTCAAACTGAGACACAATAGAATATACACGAAGGAGGTTATTCATCAAATAAACAAAAATGTGAGTAGAGAATGTGACATGTGTGAGACAGAGCTAGAAACTCTGATGCATATTTTCAGTAGAGTGCAAGGAGCTTGAGGAGTTCCATGCAAAAATGAAAAAACTGATAAAAAGACGGAATGGGAAAAGAGGTAGCAGGGGATGAGTGGAAAAAGCTGTTTTTATTTGGTGAAAGTACAAATTATAAAGATAAGAAGGTGAATTTATGGAATTTAATTTTGAGTAATGCAAGGTATGCAATATGGCTGAGGAGGAATATGGCATACTTTGATAGAAAGAAAGTGGATGTGATTGATGTTTTCAAGGGTGTTGTCAGAAAGAATGTGTTTACAATGTGGAAATACCTAAGCAAAGATGAATTTGAACGAGCATTTGTAGAAGAAAGTGGATTTATAAGTACAAAAGAAGGGCTAAGTTTAACATTTTGAAAAGAAATGTTTTTGTGTAAGCTTTTTAGCGATGTAAGAACGTTTAAATTCAAAGTCCATGGATTAAATGTTAAGTTGACTTAATATGCAGAAGTTTGAGAATGTTAGGTATGAAATATGATTTATGTAAATATTATTTTTGTACTTTTGATAATAAAAAAAAAAAAAAGCGCCCGATCTCGTCCGATCTCGGAAGCTAAGCAGGATTGGGCCTGGTTAGTACTTGGATGGGAGACCGCCTGGGAATACCAGGTGCTGTAAGCTTTGTTTCTCCTGGATTGGTTTAACTAATACACGTCCTCCTGCCACAGCTGACATTTTTTTTTTTATTTTATTCATTCATCCTTAGAAAATAGACACCCCGCCCAATCTATTTCCTTCATTTTGCCTTCTCTGTGGCAAATGACAGCCTGGTCCTTTTCTTGCCTCCTCCAGGGGGCAGTCCAGAAGCTGGTTTTATTTTTGGCTGCCTCTTGACAGCAACACACAGAGAAGGAAAGTGCCAACAAAGTGCTTTGCTGCCGCAAAATGAGTTGCACATTTCCCATCGAGCGTGTCCAGAGGACTTTCTTTGAGTGGGGAAGGGTTTGCGTTGGCCCAGTGGCTTCTTGCCTTGCGTGGCCCATTGCCCACGCTGAGTCCTCCCTCTTTTAGCAAGCAACGTGGCAGCTAAGGTACAGGTAAGCAGGAAAAGGTAGTGTGTCCAGCTCCAATGTAATTGAATGTGGAGACAGGAGGTACTTCACTTTGGTTGTTGTTTTGTTTAGTTTCTTTTTTTGTTTGAAATGTTTAGTTAGTTTAAAAGCCCATTTGTCAGGACAGGGTCTGTTTGTCCAATGTATGTTCTCCTTCTGAAACGACACACCAAGACATGTGTCAAGGAGGAAGGCCCAGGCAGTGGGCTTTCTTTAAATAGCCGTCTGTTCACAGCATCTTTCGCTTACGGCCATACCACCCTGAGCACGCCCGATCTCGTCTGATCTCGGAAGCTAAGCAGGGTTGGGCCTGGTTAGTACTTGGATGGGAGACCGCCTGGGAATACCAGGTGCTGTAAGCTTTTGCTTCTCCTGGATTGGTTTAACTAATACACGTCCTCCTGCCACAGCTGACATTTTTGTTTTTATTCTTTTTTTTTATTTTATTCATTCATCCTTAGAAAATAGACACCCCCCCAATCTATTTCCTTCGTTTTGCCTTCTCTGTGGCAAATGACAGCCTAGTCCTTTTCTTGCCTCCTCCAGGGGGCAGTCCAGAGAGCTGGTTTTATTTTTTGGCTGCCTCTTGACAGCAACACACAGAGAAGGAAAGTGCCAACAAAGTGCTTTGCTGCCGCAAAATGAGTTGCACATTTCCCATCGAACGTGTCCAGAGGACTTTCTTTGAGTGGGGAAGGGTTTGCGTTGGCCCAGTGGCTTCTTGCGGTGCGTGGCCCATTGCTCACGCTGAGTCCTCCCTCTTTTAGCAAGCAACGTGGCAGCTAAGGTACAGGTAAGCAGGAAAAGTTAGTGTGTCCAGCTCCAATGTAATTGAATGTGAAGACAGGAGGCACTTCACTTTGGTTGTTGTTTTGTTTAGTTTATTTTTTTGTTTGAAATGTTTAGTAAGTTTAAATGCCCATTTGTCAGGACAGGGTCTGTTTGTCCAATGTATTTTCTCCTTCTGAAACGACACACCAAGACATGTGTCAAGGAGGAAGGCCCAGGCAGTGGGCTTTCTTTAAATAGCCGTCTGTTCACAGCATCTTTAAGCTACGGCCATACCACCCTGAGCAGCTAGAGGGAGCTAGTGAGCAATTGGAAGTGTTGGCTGCAGTTGGAGAGGAAGGCTCTCCTCCATTTTGTGGTTTATTTATTTATTTATTTTTTTTGTGTTTGTTTTTAGGTTTTCTAACTTTAAGTTTGTATTTTTGTTTTTTTTGACAGTTTTAAACCACCTAACAGCAGCATTTTGCTAGCTGGAGGGTGGTTAGTCTTTCTTTATTTTTTTCTTTCTTAAAATGGACCGGATTATCGACAAAGCGACACTGGACTGGCTGAAGGAAGGCGCATGGCAAGCGACACTGGACTGGATGGAGGAACCACGAAGGCAAAGCGACACTGGACTGGCTGGAGAAACACGAATGGCAAAGCGATACTGGAATGGCTGGAGAGAAGCGCATGGCAAAGCGACACCAGACTGGATTATCAACAACGAGCAGGACGCGGGAAAAAACAAGGCGTTCAAGACAAAATCGGTGGATCGGAAGTACTTAAAGGAGGCGACGATGATTGTGAATGTGGAGAATGTTAATGAGGTGAGAGCGGTAGATATTATCAAAGCAATGGTGGATAAATGTGGAAATGGGAAAATTCTAAGCGTTAAGACCAAGACAAGGAAATGAATATGAACTAACAATGGAAAATGAGGAAACATGTGAGAAATTGACTGATGGACTGAATATAAAAGGGGTGAACTGTGAAATTAAAAAACTACAAAATAGAGACTTTGTTGTTTCCTTCATGCACATGCCCATCTACCTAGATGATAGAGAAATAATTGGAAAATTGGAGGGATGGGGAGTCAACCCCATATCAAAAATTAAAAGAAGATGCTACCGGGCACTGGAATCGAGGATGGAGCGAGGTTCCTTAAAGTAAGGTTCCCTAAAGAAGTGGCATCATTGCCCTACAGCACAAGGCTGGAAACCGCAGAAGGGCAGCAGTATTTTAGGGTGGTGCACAGTCACCAGGTGAAGACCTGTAGGCTGTGCATGAGCCCGGATCATCTGCTTAAAGAGTGCCCAGATTTCAAGTGCTACAAATGTGAAGAAAAGGGACACTTAGCAAGAGACTGTACGCATGATCAGGTGCCCGGAGTGTCAGGAGATTTTAAATAAATGTGAGTGGTGGATGGAGAAAGAGGAAGGAGGTAAGGGAGCATTGGGTGGGCCGGACAGGTGCATGAAGGAAACAACGGGGATGAAAGACAAAAGCGATGAAGGACAAGAGGAAGAAAATGTACGACAAAAAGGAATGGAAGAAGGAGCGAGCAACAGAGAGGAAGGAGAAAGAGAACAATAAGGAACAAACAATGGAGCAGGACACACAAAGGACAGCAATGGAGATATCAGACAATTTTAAAAGCTATCGGGATAACATGGAGAAAGATGGACAAGGAAGGATGGATCAAAGTAAAAGAGACTGAAAGTGAAGAGGAAATAACAACGGACAATTTGGACAAAGACAGGAGGGGAGAGGAAAAATAAGAAGGAGATCATTGAAGGTAACACCGAATTTTGAAAATGTAAGAAAAAAGACTATGAAAAGAAGCCAAGGTGAACAGGCAAACAGATATGAAGTGTTAAAGGACCTGGAGGGAGAAAATGGAGAATAATGGTTTTTAGGTATTTATTTGTATTTCTTTTAATGGTTTTAAGTTGTGTTACTTTTAATGCAAGGGGACTGACGGACATGGGAAAATTTGAAAGAGTGAAAAGAAAAATGTAGAGGTGAAGATGTCATTGTTTTACAAGAAACAAATTGGAAAGAGAGTGTGATGATGGTATACAAAAAGAAATGGGAAGGAGATATTTTATATAATAATGGGGATGGTAGGCTTGGAAGAGGGGTGGAGCTTTTAATGAGAAAAGATGTTTTTAATACAACCAAAGTGGTGTACAAAGATAAGATGGGCAAATGCATGGCTGTGGAAGTAAATTATGAAGGGCGTGAATTAATTTTTAGTGAATGTACACGCACCAACAGAAGAGAAAGAAAAGAAAGAATTTTTAATTGTTTAAGGAGTGTAATAAAAAAATATAAGGAAATGATAATGATGGGGGATTTTAACACAGTTTTCAGCAAACTAGACATGGCAGAGGGATGGTTTTTAAATCGGACACAGGAAGGAAAGAATTAAGCAATTGATGAGAGAAAATAAATTAATTGATGTATGGAGGGAAAGAAATGGAGGGAAAAAGGTTTATTCAAAGGAAACAAATAGTGGGGCATTTTATATGTAAAACAAGAATTGATTATTTGCTATGTACAAGAAATATGGAGAATTTTATTGAAAAAATCAACTATGAAGAAACCAGTTTTAGCGATCATAAGTTTTTACGTTTCAAAATAGATTGGAGTAATGTGCAAAGGGGACGGGTACATGGATTTTAAATACAGAGATTTTAAAGAATGAAGGTTATGTGGCAGAGATAAAAGGAATCATAGAGAAAGAGAAGGATAATGCAATGTATCAAGAAGATAAAAAGAATGTGGTGGGAGAATGTTAAATATCTAGTAAAAAAATGTTCAATAAAGTATTGCAGAATCTTACAAATATGTAAAAGACACAAAAGAAAAAGAAATAAAGGAGGCGTTAGAAAGAGAATTAAATAATGAAAATAAAGACATAAAAAGATAAAAAGAAATAGAGGAGAAACTGAAAGAAATAGAAGAAAAAATTATCTGAGAGCATAAGATTAAGAAGTAAGTCCAAATATATGGTGGAGGGAGAAATGCACCCAGTTTTTTTTGACTTGGAGAAAAAAAGAGCGAAAGTTGGAATAATAAAAAGAATTAAAAGGGAGAAGTGGAGAGCTTGTGGAGGAATGAAAAAAGTGCTAGAAGAGATAAAGGTTTTTTATGAGGATCTTTTTAAAACAAGAGGAGTGGAAGAGGAGGAAAAAAAGAAACTGTTAAATTATATTGAAACAAATTTAAGTGAAGAGGATAAAAAAGGAATGTGAGGGAAATCAAGAGCGAGGAGATCGAAGAAGCGATAGATCAACTAAATAAAAGGAAAAGCCCAGGGATAGATGGTTTGGGAAGTGAATTTTATTTACGTTTTAAGGACATTTTAATAGAGATTTTAAAAGAAGTTTTTAAGGAAACTTTTAAAGAGGAAGAAATGAATGAAAAGGATGGGAATGGGGCTGATGAAGCTTATATATAAAAGGAAAGGTGAAAAAACTGATTTAAAAAACTACAGGCCAATAACAATGTTAAATACCGATTTAAAGATATTAGCAAAGATTTTAGCAAACAGATTAAAAGAAGTGATGCCACAAATAATAAAAACAAATCAAGCATATGCAGTAAAAGGAAGAGACATAGCAGACATAACGATGAGCATAAGGGACACAATACAATACATAAAAAGAAAAGAATGATGGCGGGTATGTGATCAGCTTAGACTTGAAAAGGCTTTTGATAGAGTGGAGCATGAATATTTGTTTGGGGTTTTAAATAGGTTTGGGTTTGAGTGAGAATTTTATGAAATGGATTAAGATTTTATACAAGGGGCTTTAACAAAAATAAAATGTAGCGGGTTTTTAACGGAATGTTTTAAAATAACTAGATCAATTAGACAAGGATGTCCACTCTCAGCTTTATTATACTCTCTTGTAGCAGAACCTTTGGGCCTAGCAATACTGAAAAGAAGAGAAAATAAAAGGAATTCAAATACAAGAAAGCAAAGCAGAAGGAACATTTTTCAATATCGCGGACGACACAACAATAATAGTTAAAGGGAAAGAGGATGTAAAACAAGTAATGAAGAATGTACAAGAATTTTGCAAAGGATCAGGAAGTAAAATTAATGAAGACAAGACAGTGTACATGAGGTTCGGGGCAACGTCTGTTTTAGCAGAATGTTTTAATTTTAAGGAAGTTGAAGAAATTAGGATTTTAGGGATTTTAATGGGAAAGGATGGGGGGCAAGTAAGAGAAAAAATGTGGGAGGAATTGATAACAGGAATAGAACGGAGGTTAAATTTTTGGAGAATGAGGGCTTTAAATTTGAAAGGGAAGGTTTTAGTATTGAATGTTTTAATGGCCTCAAAGTTGTGGTATGTTTTATATGTGACAGAAATGCCTTTGTGGGTAGAAGGGAGGTTGAAGAAATGTTTTCTCGGGTTTTTGTGGGAGGGTAAACCCCGAGAATAGCATACAATACCTTATTAGGACCATTAGAAGAGGGGGGTTGGGGTTAATGGATATTAAACAAAGGAAAAACTGCTTAAGAGTTAAAATAGTCAAAAAATTGTTGCAAGACGAAAATGAAACGGAATGGAAGAAGGTTATGAAATATTTTTTAAACAAATGTGGGAATTTTAATTTGGGGAGGATATTTTATGGATGAAAACAAAAAACTGGATGGTGGAAGGATTACCTGACTTCTATAAGGAGATTTTAAGTGCTTGGGGAATTTCTTAAGTGTAATAGATTATAATCTGAAAGGAAGAGAAAACATCTTAAACCAACCTCTGTTCTTAAACAAAAGGATTTTAAGAGATGGGAAAGAGATCTTGTTTAAAAAATGGATGGAGGTGGGAATAACAAGGGTAAGAGATGTTTTGTATGAATTTAAAGAAGGGTTTTTACCATCACAATTTATAATGGATGCAATGGAGGAAGCAAAAGAGGAATGCAACAAACGAGAAATAGAAAATAAATACTGAAATGATCAAAAAGCATAATACCGAAGGAATGGATTAAAAGAATAGAAAACATGGAAGAATGGAAGGAAGAGAAAGACATTAATGTCTGCCTGAAAGGGAACTATGTAATTTTAAGGAGTGTAATGTGAAAAAGTTTTATTGTTATTTTAGAGATGGTGTTTTTAAAGAACCAGTAGTTAACAATTTTTGGGTACAGAGATTTAAAGATCTGAAAAAAGAAAGTATATGGAGAAATATGAGGGGAAAGATTGTGGAAACCAAACTGGAATGTTTAGAGTATTTTATAAGGCACAAAGTAATTTTTACCGATTGTATTTTAACTAAGATTGGAATGGAACAGAATGCAACATGTAAAGTATGCAAAGAGCGAAGACGAAGGAATTTTACACTTGTTTCTATACTGTAAAGAGCTGGAGGGTTTTTACAGAAAATGCAAAAAAATGATAAAAGAATTAATTGAGGACTGGGACGAAGAGGTAATAGAATGGAAGAGGATAGTGATGTTTGGATGGGAGGAAAATTGTCAAAGTAAAAAGTTTGTGAACCTGTTAATAATGTTGATAAAAAATGCACTATGGGAAAGAAGAAATGTGGCCAAAGAAGGAAGAGTGGTGCTTAATGTTTGGAATGTTCTTAAAAAGAAAACAGAAAGATATATTGAAGGACTGTATTGGTATTTTAAGTATGAAAACATGTTGCAAAGTTTTTTTGTCGTTTTTACTCCAAGGGTTTTTAAAGTTTTAAAAGATTTAGCATGGAATGTACCTGGAAGTGACTTGGTTTTTAAGTAATATTTATGTACTGAATGTTTTAAAGAAATATAATATATTTCTGCCTGTAGAAGATGTCTTTTAATTTATTTTATTGTATAGGTTGAATATGTTGTAACTCTGAGTCCTTTTCTTATGTACATTATCTTGTTATTCAATAATCTTGTATGAAAACAATGATTTTGTATTTATTGTTTGATAACTTTTCAATAAAAAAAAAAAAAAAAAAGCAGCGCCGATTTCGTCCGATCTCGGAAGCTAAGCAGGGTTGGGCCTGGTTAGTACTTGGATGGGAGACCGCCTGGGAATACCAGGTGCTGTAAGCTTTTGCTTCTCCTGGATTGGTTTAACTAATACACGTCCTCCTGCCACAGCTGACATTTTTTTTTTATTTTATTCATTCACCTTAGTAAATAGACACCCCCCATCTATTTCCTTCATTTTGCCTTCTCTGTGGCAAATGACAGCCTGGTCCTTTTCTTGCCTCCTCCAGGGGCAGTCCAGAGGCTGGTTTTATTTTTTGGCTGCCTCTTGACAGCAACACACAGAGAAGGAAAGTGCCAACAAAGTGCTTTGCTGCCGCAAAATGAGTTGCACATTTCCCATCGAACGTGTCCAGAGGACTTTCTTTGAGTGGGGAAGGGTTTGCGTTGGCCCAGTGGCTTCTTGCCGTGCGTGGCCCATTGCCCACGCTGAGTCCTCCCTCTTTTAGCAAGCAACGTGGCAGCTAAGGTACAGGTAAGCAGGAAAAGGTAGTGTGTCCAGCTCCAATGTAATTGAATGTGGAGACAGGAGGCACTTCACTTTGGTTGTTGTTTTGTTTAGTTTCTTTTTGGTTTGAAATGTTTAGTTAGTTTAAAAGCCCATTTGTCAGGACAGGGTCTGTTTGTCCAATGTATGTTCTCCTTCTGAAACGACACACCAAGACATGTGTCAAGGAGGAAGGCCCAGGCATTGGGCTTTCTTTAAATAGCCGTCTGTTCACAGCATCTTTGGCTTACGGCCATACCACCCTGAGCGCGCCCGATCTCGTCCGATCTCGGAAGCTAAGCAGGGTTGGGCCTGGTTAGTACTTGGATGGGAGACCGCCTGGGAATACCAGGTGCTGTAAGCTTTGCTTCTCCTGGATTGGTTTAACTAATACACGTCCTCCTGCCACAGCTGACATTTTTTTTTATTTTATTCATTCATCCTTAGAAAATAGACACCCCCCCAATCTATTTCCTTCGTTTTGCCTTCTCTGTGGCAAATGACAGCCTGGTCCTTTTTCTTGCCTCCTCCAGGGGGCAGTCCAGAGGCTGGTTTTATTTTTTGGCTGCCTCTTGACAGCAACACACAGAGAAGGAAAGTGCCAACAAAGTGCTTTGCTGCCGCAAAATGAGTTGCACATTTCCCATCGAACGTGTCCAGAGGACTTTCTTTGAGTGGGGAAGGGTTTGCGTTGGCCCAGTGGCTTCTTGCCGTGCGTGGCCCATTGCCCACGCTGAGTCCTCCCTCTTTTAGCAAGCAACGTGGCAGCTAAGGTACAGGTAAGCAGGAAAAGGTAGTGTGTCCAGCTCCAATGTAATTGAATGTGGAGACAGGAGGCACTTCACTTTGGTTGTTGTTTTGTTTAGTTTCTTTTTTGTTTGAAATGTTTAGTTAGTTTAAAAGCCCATTTGTCAGGACAGGGTCTGTTTGTCCAATGTATGTTCTCCTTCTGAAACGACACACCAAGACATGTGTCAAGGAGGAAGGCCCAGGCAGTGGGCTTTCTTTAAATAGCCGTCTGTTCACAGCATCTTTCAGCTTACGGCCATACCACCCTGAGCGCGCCCGATCTCGTCCGATCTCGGAAGCTAAGCAGGGTTGGGCCTGGTTAGTACTTGGATGGGAGACCGCCTGGGAATACCAGGTGCTGTAAGCTTTGCTTCTCCTGGATTGGTTTAACTAATACACGTCCTCCTGCCACAGCTGACATTTTTTTTTATTTTATTCATTCACCTTAGTAAATAGACACCCCCCATCTATTTCCTTCATTTTGCCTTCTCTGTGGCAAATGACAGCCTGGTCCTTTTCTTGCCTCCTCCAGGGGGCAGTCCAGAGGCTGGTTTTATTTTTTGGCTGCCTCTTGACAGCAACACACAGAGAAGGAAAGTGCCAACAAAGTGCTTTGCTGCCGCAAAATGAGTTGCACATTTCCCATCGAACGTGTCCAGAGGACTTTCTTTGAGTGGGGAAGGGTTTGCGTTGGCCCAGTGGCTTCTTGCCGTGCGTGGCCCATTGCCCACGCTGAGTCCTCCCTCTTTTAGCAAGCAACGTGGCAGCTAAGGTACAGGTAAGCAGGAAAAGGTAGTGTGTCCAGCTCCAATGTAATTGAATGTGGAGACAGGAGGCACTTCACTTTGGTTGTTGTTTTGTTTAGTTTCTTTTTGGTTTGAAATGTTTAGTTAGTTTAAAAGCCCATTTGTCAGGACAGGGTCTGTTTGTCCAATGTATGTTCTCCTTCTGAAACGACACACCAAGACATGTGTCAAGGAGGAAGGCCCAGGCAGTGGGCTTTCTTTAAATAGCCGTCTGTTCACAGCATCTTTCAGCTACGGCCATACCACCCTGTGCAGGCTAGAGGGAGCTAGTGAGCAATTGGGAGTTTTTGGCTGCAGTTGGAGAGGAAGGCTCTCCTCCATTTTGTGCTTTTTTTGTGTGTTTGTTTTTTGGTTTTCTTACTTTAAGTTAGTTTTTTTTGTTTTTTGTCTGTTTAAACCACCTAACAGCAGCTTTTTGCTGGCTGGAAGGTGGTTATTTTATTCTTTCTCAAAAATGGATGGATTAATGGCAAACGACACTGGACTGGATAGAGGAACACGCATGGCAAACGACACTGGACTGGCTCGAGGAACACGCACGGCAAACGACACTGGACTGGATAGAGGAACATGCACGGCAAGCGACACTGGACTGGAGAAAAGACAACGAGATGGCAGTGGAATCAATCGAGATGTAAGGAAAGAAGATGGAAAGAGAGTGTACTTAAAAGAAGCAACTGTAACGGTGGATGTAGAATATGTGAAAGACGCAAAGGCGGTGGACATCATTAAAGCGGTGACGGAGCAGATTGGAGAAGGAAGGATTTTAGCAGTCAGACCCAAAAGAGTGAAGGAATACGAGGTAACACTGGAACACGAGGATGACGTAGAGCTTATAATGGATGGATTGAAAATAAAGGGCATTGACTGTGAGGTAAAAAGACTACAAAACAGAGAATATGTTGTCTCCTTCATGCATTTACCAGTTTACACTGCTGACGAGGAAATTTTAAGCAAATTGGAGGGATGGGGAGTAATCCCCATCTCAAAAGTTAAACGAAGAATGTATCCGGGCACTAGTATTGAGGACGGGACAAGGTTTGTTAAAACACGTTTCGAAAGAAGTTGCCTCCCTCCCGTACAGCACAAAAATAGAGACGGCGGAGGGCCCACAATATTTCGGGTGATGCACAGCCACCAGGTGAAGACCTGTAGGCTGTGCATGAGCCCGACCATGTGGTAAAGGATTGTCCGAATTTAAGTGTTATAAGTCGCGAGGAGAGGGGCACTTCATGAGACACTGCAACGCGTAACGTGCCCGGATTGCAAATTGGTTTTAAACAGGTGTGAGTGTTGGATGGGAGAGAGGAGGAGGAGCAGCAGGTAGACGGGCAAATGCATGAACGAGACAATGAAGAGCGAGAGGAGGAATTAAGAAGATTACAAAACAATGAATCAACAGGAAATAAAGATACTGAGGATCAAGGGAAGCGTATAATGGACATGAAATACAAACACAACAAGAGGAGGAAACACAGATGGACTTGACTGAAAGTTTGGAAAGTGCCCAAATGGGTTTGACTGAAAGTTTGCAAAGTGAGTTGGACAATGTGGAACTTAATGATCAAAGGAGTAAAGAACAACCGGCTGTAAAGGAAAGTGAAGGGGAAAGAAGAAGAAGATAAACAACTGAAGTCAACTAAAAGAAGAAGATCAATGAAGGTAATGCCCAATTTAGAGACTGCTAGAAAAAAACGCCTAAAAAGGACTCAATTGAGACTGGGAATAAGTATGATGTGTTAAAGGATCTGGAGGAGAATGAACTGACATGATGGGTTTTATCAATGTTTTTATAGTTTTCATGCTTTTAAGAATCGTTACTTTTAATGCTAGAGGACTTTTAGACATAAGCAAATTTGAAAAAGTGAAAGAAATGTGTAAAGGAGAGGATGTGATTTTTTTACAAGAAACTAACTGGAGAGAAGGGGTTATAAGTGAAATAAGGAAAAGATGGAATGGGGAAATTTTATTTAGCAACGGGGATGGTAGAATGGGTAGAGGAGTGGCAGTCTTAATAAAAGAAAACAGAGGTGTAACATGTAAAACAGTGTATAAGGATAATGATGGGAAATGTATAGCGGTGGAAATGGAGTATGAAGAGAAGAAAGTAATTGTAGTAAATGTACACGCTCCTACAGAAGAGAAAGAAAAGAAAGGCTATTTTAATGGATTGAGGGAATTTCTAAAAAACACAAAAGAAGTTATTATGATGGGTGATTTTAACACGGTTTTTAGTAAATTAGAAATGGCAGAGGGAATGGTTTTTAAAGCGGATCAAGGAAGGAAAGAATTGAAAGTGCTAATGGAAGAAAACAATATGATTGATATATGGAGAGAAAGAAATGAAAAGAAAAAAGAATATTCGAGGAGACAATTGGTTGGGAATTTTATGTGTAAAACAAGAATAGATTTTATTTTATGTAGCAGAAATATAGAGGGTTTTATCGGAAAAATAAAATATGTAGAAACAAGCTTAAGTGATCACAAGCCAATTTTTATACAAATAGACTGGAGTACAATGAAAAGAGGGCCGGGAGTATGGGTTTTAAACACAGAGGTTTTAAAGAATGAAGATTATGTTTTAAGTATAAAGGAAATCATTGAAAAGGAAAAAGAAAATGGAATGTACTTGGAAGATAAAAAGAATATGGTGGGAAAATGTGAAGTACCTAATCAAAAAGTTTACCATAAAATATTGTGGGATAATTCAGAGATGCAAAAAGGGTAAGGAAAGAGGAATAAGAGAACAACTAGAAATGGAATTGAATACTGAAGGAAAAAGATTTACAAAAAGTAAAAAGAAATAGAGGGAAAACTGAAAGAAATAGAAGAGAATAAATATAACGGGGCACGATTAAGAAGCAAAGCAAAGTACACAGTAGAAGGAGAGAAATGTACTAAGTTTTTTTTGACTTGGAAAGAAGAAGGGAATGTCACAAACAATTAAAGGAATACAAAGGGAAGATGGAGAGATAGTGGAAACAAATGAGGAGATATTAAAAACAATAAAAGCATATTATGAAAAGCTATTTAAAGCAGAAGGAGTAAAGGATGAAGAAAAACTAGAATTATTGAAACAATTAAAGACAAAAGTAGGAGAGGATGACAAAAAAGAGTGTGACCTAGAGATAAGAGAAGAAGAGATAAAAAGAGCAATAAGTGAACTGAATAAAAGGAAAAGTCCAGGCATTGATGGTTTAGGGAATGAATTTTACATAACCTTTAAAGATTTTTTAACCGGTATTTTAAAAGAAGTATATGAAGAGATTTTTAAGAAAGATGAAATGAATCAGAGAATGGGGATGGGATTAATTAAGTTGATATATAAAAGAAAAGGAGAAAAAGTAGACTTAAAAATTATAGACCAATCACAATGCTGAATACAGATTTGAAAATTTTAACAAAAGTTTTAGCCAACAGATTAAAAGAGGTAATGCCAACCATAATCAAAACAAATCAAGTATATGGAGTGAAAGGGAAGGATATAGCAGACACAACAATAAGTATAATAGATAGAATAAGGTATATGAAAGAAAAAAACAGGGATGGATATGTTATTAGTTTGGATTTTGAAAAGGCCTTTGACAGAGTAGAACATGATTATTTATTTGAGATTTTAAGTGGGTATGGGTTTGGGGAAAGTTTTATCAAATGGATTAAAATTTTATATAAAGGAGCAATAACAAGAGTAAAATGTAATGGTTTTTTAACAGAATGTTTTAAATTAACTAGGTCAATAAGACAAGGATGTCCACTATCAGCACTTTTATACTCACTAGTTGCAGAACCTTTGGGATTATCTGTTAAAAGAGATAAAGAAGTAAGAGGGATAGACATTGAAGAGAGTGGGGAAATGAAAAAATATTTCAATATGCAGACGATACAACGATAATGGTTAAGGATATAAAGAGTGTTAAAAAAGCAATGGAAGTGGTACAGACGTTTTGTAGGGGATCAGGGAGCAAGATAAATGAAGAGAAAACAGTATATATGAGATTTGGAGGGGCGAGTGTTTTAGCAAATGATTTTAAGTTTAAAGAATCAAAGGAAATAAAGATCTTAGGTGTTTTAATAGGGAAAGACGAAAAATATGTTGAAGAAGTAATGTGGGAAGAAATACTAGGAGGAATTGAAAGAAGGTTAAACTTTTGGAAACTGAGGACTTTAAGTTTAAAGGGGAAAGTTTTAATTGTAAATGTTTTAATGGTAGCAAAGTTATGGTATGTTTTATATGTGACTTCTATGCCAATGTGGGTGGAAAAAAGGTTGAAAAAATGTTTTTTGGATTTTATATGGGACGGAAAACCTCCAAGAATTGCATCACGATACTATAATAGGAGAAGTAGGAAAGGGAGGGATGGGATTGATAGGCGTGGAACAAAGAAAAAATAGCTTAAGAGTTAAAGTAATAAAAAAGTATCTAGATGAGAAAAGTAAAACAGCATGGAAAAAGACAATGGAATATTTTTTAAATAAATGTGGGAATTTTAATTTGGGAGATAATATTTTATGGATGAAAACTAAGAATTGGATGGTGAAAGGAATGCCAGATTTTTACAGAGAATTGATGAGTGCTTGGGGAAATTTTTAACTATTGTTAATTTTAATCCTCAAGGTAGAGAGAGCATTTTAAATCAGCCTTTGTTCTTAAACAGCGGCATTTTAAATCAGGGAATGTGATTTTTTTAAAGAAATGGTGGGATGTTGGGATCACAAGAGTTAGAGATATTTTATATGAATTTAAAGAGGGATTTTTACCATTACAGTATATAATAGATACAATGGAAGTGGCAAAAGAGGATTTTAATGAACAAGAACTACAAAATAAGTATGAAATAATGAAAGAAGCAATACCCAAAGAGTGGATAAAAAGAATAGAAGATATGGAGGAAGAGAAATTAGGGAAAGAAGTACATGTAAAGTTGGGAGAAAACTATATGCTTTTAATGAATGTACTTTGAAAATGTTTTACTGTTTTTTTAGAGAGGGGGTTTTTAGGAAACCAAAAGCCAATGAGTACTGGGTACAGAAATACAAAGATCTAAAAGAAGAGGATATATGGAATAGCATGAAAGGTATAATGATAGACGCAAAATTGGAGAGTTTTGAATATTTAATCAGACACAGAGCAATTTTTACTGACGTTATTGTAAAAAAAATCCACATGGAACTAAGTGAAATATGTAAAGTTTGTAATGGGGAAGATGAAAGTTTTTACACTTGTTTTTAAATTGTAGAGAACTGGAAGATTTTAAGGAAAAGGGTAAAAGATTGATTGAAATGTTGAGAGGGAATTAAATGAGAAGACTGTAGAATGGAACAGAGTGGTGATGTTTGGGATGGAAGAAAAGGGTAAAAACAAAAGTTTTATTAATCTGTGTGTGATGCTAATGAAAAGTGCAATATGGGAGAGAAGAATTGTAGCAAAAAAGGAAAAAATCATGTTGGATGTTTGGATTGTTTTTAAAAGGAAAACCGAATTGTATATTGAAGTATTGTTTGAGTATTTTAAATGTGAAAATAAGTTGGATGTTTTTTATGGTGTTTTTACCCCAAAAGTTTGTGGTGTTTTAAAGGATCTAATGTGGAAGTTGCCTGGAAGTGAAGGAGATTTTTAAATTATGTAAATGACATGTGATGTAGAAAGGTTGTGGAAGAAAATCTGTATCTTCTGTAGAAATCTGTATCTTCTGTATAAAATGTATATCTTTATTTCAATTTATTTTAATGTATTTTATTGAAATTTTCTAATAAAAAAAAAAATAAATAAATAAATAAAAAAAGCACGAGCTCGTCCGATCTCGGAAGCTAAGCAGGGTTGGGCCTGGTTAGTACTTGGATGGGAGACCGCTTGGGAATACCAGGTGCTGTAAGCTTTTGCTTCTCCTGGATTGGTTTAACTAATACACGTCCTCCTGCCACAGCTGAGATTTTTGTTTTATTCTTTTTTTATTTTATTCATTCATCCTTAGAAAATAGACACCCCCAATCTATTTCCTTCGTTTTGCCTTCTCTGTGGCAAATGACAGCCTGGTCCTTTTTCTTGCCTCCTCCAGGGGGCAGTCCAGAGGCTGGTTTTATTTTTGGCTGCCTCTTGACAGCAACACACAGAGAAGGAAAGTGGCAACAAAGTGCTTTGCTGCCGCAAAATGAGTTGCACATTTCCCATCGAACGTGTCCAGAGGACTTTCTTTGAGTGGGGAAGGGTTTGCGTTGGCCCAGTGGCTTCTTGCCGTGCGTGGCCCATTGCCCACGCTGAGTCCTCCCTCTTTTAGCAAGCAACGTGGCAGCTAAGGTACAGGTAAGCAGGAAAAGGTAGTGTGTCCAGCTCCAATGTAATTGAATGTGGAGACAGGAGGCACTTCACTTTGGTTGTTGTTTTGTTTAGTTTATTTTTTTGTTTGAAATGTTTAGTAAGTTTAAATGCCCATTTGTCAGGACAGGGTCTGTTTGTCCAATGTATTTTCTCCTTCTGAAACGACACACCAAGACATGTGTCAAGGAGGAAGGCCCAGGCAGTGGGCTTTCTTTAAATAGCCGTCTGTTCACAGCATCTTTCGCTTACGGCCATACCACCCTGAGCGCGCTAGAGGGAGCTAGTGAGCAATTGGAAGTGTTGGCTGCAGTTGGAGAGGAAGGCTCTCCTCCATTTTGTGGTTTATTTATTTATTTATTTTTTTTGTGTTTGTTTTTAGGTTTTCTAACTTTAAGTTTGTATTTTTGTTTTTTTTTGACAGTTTTTAAACCACCTAACAGCAGCATTTTGCTAGCTGGAGGGTGGTTAGTCTTTTCTTTATTTTTTTTCTTTCTTAAAATGGACGGATTATCGACAAACGACACTGGACTGGCTGAAGGAAGACGCATGGCAAACGACACTGGACTGGATGGAGGAACACGAAAGGCAAACGACACTGGACTGGCTGGAGAAACACGAATGGCAA
This sequence comes from Xyrauchen texanus, assembly GCF_025860055.1. Taxonomy (NCBI): domain Eukaryota; kingdom Metazoa; phylum Chordata; class Actinopteri; order Cypriniformes; family Catostomidae; genus Xyrauchen; species Xyrauchen texanus. Next base: position 22,513 of record NW_026266451.1, read on the forward strand.
ACGATACTGGAATGGCTGGAGAGAAACGCATGGCAAAGCGACACCAGACTGGATTATCAACAACGAGCAGGACACGGGAAAAAACAAGGCGTTCAAGACAAAATCGGTGGACGGAAGTACTTAAAGGAGGCGACGATGATTGTGAATGTGGAGAATGTTAATGAGGTGAGAGCGGTAGATATTATCAAAGCAATGGTGGATAAATGTGGAAATGGGAAAATTCTAGCGTTAAGACCAAGACAAGGAAATGAATATGAACTAACAATGGAAAATGAGGAAACGTGAGAAATTGACTGATGGACTGAATATAAAAGGGGTGAACTGTGAAATTAAAAAACTACAAAATAGAGACTTTGTTGTTTCCTTTATGCACATGCCCGTCTACCTAGATGATAGAGAAATAATTGGAAAATTGGAGGGATGGGGAGTCAACCCCATATCAAAAATTAAAAGAAGATGCTACCCGGGCACTGGAATCGAGGATGGAACGAGGTTCCTTAAAGTAAGGTTCCCTAAAGAAGTGGCATCATTGCCCTACAGCACAAGGCTGGAAACCGCAGAAGGGCAGCAGTATTTTAGGGTGGTGCACAGTCACCAGGTGAAGACCTGTAGGCTGTGCATGAGCCCGGATCATCTGCTTAAAGAGTGCCCAGATTTCAAGTGCTACAAATGTGAAGAAAAGGGACACTTCGCAAGAGACTGTAACGCAGTCAGGTGCCCGGAGTGTCAGGAGATTTTAAATAAATGTGAGTGGTGGATGGAGAAAGAGGAAGGAGGTAGGGAGCATTGGGTGGACTGGACAGGTGCATGAAGGAAACAACGGGATGAAAGACAAAACGATGAAGGACAAGAGGAAGAAAATGTACGACAAAAAGGAATGGAAGAAGGAGCGAGCAACAGAGAGGAAGGAGAAAGAGAACAATAAGGAACAAACAATGGAGCAGGACACACAAAGGACAGCAATGGAGATATCAGACAATTTTAAAAGCTATCGGGATAACATGGAGAAAGATGGACAAGGAAGGATGGATCAAAGTAAAGAGACTGAAAGTGAAGAGGAAATAACAACGGACAATTTGGACAAAGACAGGAGGGGAGAGGAAAAATAAGAAGGAGATCATTGAAGGTAACACCGAATTTTGAAAATGTAAGAAAAAAGACTATGAAAAGAAGCCAAGGTGAACAGGCAAACAGATATGAAGTGTTAAAGGACCTGGAGGGAGAAAATGGAGAATAATGGTTTTTAGGTATTTATTTGTATTTCTTTTAATGGTTTTAAGTTGTGTTACTTTTAATGCAAGGGGACTGACGGACATGGGAAAATTTGAAAGAGTGAAAGAAAAATGTAGAGGTGAAGATGTCATTGTTTTACAAGAAACAAATTGGAAAGAGAGTGTGATGATGGTATACAAAAAGAAATGGGAAGGAGATATTTTATATAATAATGGGGATGGTAGGCTTGGAAGAGGGGTGGCGCTTTTAATGAGAAAAGATGTTTTTAATACAACCAAAGTGGTGTACAAAGATAAGATGGGCAAATGCATGGCTGTGGAAGTAAATTATGAAGGACGTGAATTAATTTTAGTGAATGTACACGCACCAACAGAAGAGAAAGAAAAGAAAGAATTTTTAATTGTTTAAGGAGTGTAATAAAAAAATATAAGGAAATGATAATGATGGGGGATTTTAACACAGTTTTCAGCAAACTAGACATGGCAGAGGGATGGTTTTAAATCGGACACAGGAAGGAAAGAATTAAACGAATTGATGAGAGAAAATAAATTAATTGATGTATGGAGGGAAAGAAATGGAGGGAAAAAGGTTTATTCAAAGGAAACAAATAGTGGGGCATTTTATATGTAAAACAAGAATTGATTATTTGCTATGTACAAGAAATATGGAGAATAGCGCATGCTGTTTGGGGATAAATACTTTACGTGCTGAGCACTGGGTGACAAAATGGAGGCGGGAAGAGGCCTGGAAAAAAGGAGTATGAGAGAAAAGGAAGGAGAACTGGATCAAAGAGGAAGGAAGTATGAAAGTAAGCTCACAGTCCTGGTGGAAATTGAAGGAGAAGATAGAATAACGATGATGGAGTTGCTGAAGAAAGTGAGAGAAGAATGTGGAGTCGTGATCGGGTGTAGATACAAAACACCAAAAGAATGAGTTGACAATGGAAGAGGAAAAAGGAAAGGAGAAGTTACTGGATGGACTGAGGATAAAGAGAAGTCGGGTGATGGCGAAAGAGGTGGACTGCATGGAGATGGTGGTCTCGTTCCTTGGTCTGCCAACATATATAATGGATGAGGAGATACTGAGAAAGCTGTCGGATTGGGGAGTTAAAGCAGTCTCAAGAGTAAAGAGGAGAATGTGGCCGGGGACAGATATCGCCGACGGGACAAGGTTTTTAAAAGTGAAATTTAATGAGGAGGTAAAATCGCTGCCGTATTCCACAAAGTTTGAGACATTGGGAGGGACGGAGCACTTTAGGGTAATACACGACAGGCAAGTGAAAGTCTGTCGTTTGTGCATTCAGCCAGGTCACATTGTGAGAGACTGCCCAAGCTTCAGATGCTTTAAATGTGACAAGCAGGGACATTACGCAAAGAGAATGTAAGGAGGTGAACTGCAGTATGTGTAATATGCGACCTGGACTGTGTGTGTGTGAAACACTGGCGGAGATGGATGAGGAGTTAGATCTGTACGAGGTGGACGAGGAGGTGGAGAGTGAAGCACAGGAAGGTGCAGCGACTGGAGAAGAAGATAGAAGGGGCACATGGAGTGGAGAAGAGAGAATTGGGGAGTGGAGAGAGACGGAGAGCCTGAGCAGTCAAGAGGAGGAGGTTCCAGGGCGGAGGCGGAGAGAGAGAAAGAAAAAAAGTTTTGCAGTCATGACAATGACAAAACAGCAACATTTTATTTAGCATGCATTTACAATACAACAATAAATTTGCAAAATAAAGCCAGAACTGTTGCACACTGTAACGTTACATGAATAAAAGTTTTATCGATGTTATTGGTTACTTCAGTAACACTGAACTTACTTCAAGCTGCCTTGAAGGACAAGAGGAGGAGGAGGAAGATGATGCCGCTCCGTGTCTCTCCTGAGAGCTCATCTTTACAGACTGATCGAAGACGATTATTAGACGATCGAAGGTCTCATATAATATTAAATTATATAATTATAGGTCAAATATTATTTACATATTGTTAGTAAGTAATACAACAAAGCACGACGTATTGCATAACTACAAATCACCGCGAGAGCTTTCTAATATGCGCGCCACTGAGTGGCGTCTGTACATCCGGGTCAGAGAGCACCTGTCCATCAAAAGCTCACTATCCAATCAGAGTAGATCACTGTTAAGCCCACCCCACGAGAGGTTTGTCTCAAAACAGCAAACGAAAAACTGCGGCGTAAGCTGAAATCTGTGGCAATGTATTCAGAATCCACGATTTGCAAAACGAATCTTTGAAAAACATTAACAAAAAATGAAGCATATTTGAAGAGCCTGTTAAATTAGATGCGACTGAGTTCATTTTTTTTTTTTCATTTTAATTGTGTTTTTCTTCTTTTGTAATGGAATATTTTTGATAGTTTCTGAAAAAGTTACGTTCAGTTTTATAAAGTTACATTCATTATTATTGACACAATCGTAATTCCATAGTTTCATGGCGGGTAACGTACTGTGCTCCAAAACATTGGTGCTGATTGGCCCAAGAGGAGTCCTGTGCGCCAATGAACGCTATCTATCGATCTGCGCCGATTGCTCTTCCTTCATCCTCCAACTACCCGGATGTCTGTCTCAGTAACTTGAAATTGAATTTGAGAACTGAATCTGAATTGTGAGAAGTGAATGTGAAGATATATAGAGAGTTTAATTTTCAGTGAGGATCAAATTTTATTGGACTTCAGTTCCAAACGAATAAATTCAATTTCAAATGATACAATTCAGATTCAGTTTTTGAATAAATTCAATTTTAATTAAACAATACAATTTCAAATGATGTGATTCAAATTCAGTTTTTCAATGCAATTATTCAAGTTTAGCCATTCAAATTCAAATATAAATGGTTCAAATTCAGTTTCTGGTGGCACATATTTCAGCCCATACTAGGGGTAATCACAATATTATATAAAAATAAAGGAAGTCCAATGAAGCTAGAAAATTATAGACCATTAACTCTTTTAAATACTGATTATAAAATACTGACAAAAGTATTGGCAAATAGGATAAAAGAGGTTGTTGGGACAATAGTATCGCCAAGCCAAGCTTATAGTATAAAGGGAAGAGACATCACAGATACAATTTGCACAATAAGGGATGTAGTGGAAGGGATGGGGAAAGATGGAAAAGGGGGACTGACTTTATCTATAGACTTAAATAAAGCGTTTGACAGGGTGGAACACAGCTTTATAGAACAGACAATGGCGAAATTTGGGTTT
>NW_026266452.1:0-2500 GCF_025860055.1 Xyrauchen texanus
ATGTGTATAGTAAAAAAGGACTTCAATATTAATCTGTTTCTCACCCACACTTATCATATCACTTCTGAAGACATGGATTAAACCACTGGAGTCTTATGGATTACTTTTATGCTGCATTTATGTGCTTTTTGGAGCTTCAAAGTTCTGGTCACCATTTGTATGCATTGTATGGACCTACAGAGTTTAAATATTCTTCTAAATCTTCATTTGTGTTCTGCAGAGGAAATAAAGTCACACATCTGGGATGACATGAGGGTGAGTAAATGATGAGAGAATTTAAATTTTTGGGTGTACTGTCTCTTTAAAAATCTAAATCAGCTCAAAATGCTTCACATCAGAAATTAAGTCAAAGACAGTGACTGCATTGATATAAATACTAGTGTTTAAAATATTTGAAACAACAAAACTAAATAAAAAATACATATTTAAATAAATACAAATATTAATTTATGCCAATAAAAGTTATATATAAATATTAAGGAAGCTTCATATATTGTGATGTGACAATTACAGTTATATCTCTCTTCCCTTTATGAGATTAAAGTCCGAGCAGCATTTCTAATGTCACTTAATAAACTTCATTAATTGATTATGAGTGGTGATAATTTTCTCTCCAGTTCTCTGTGATTGCACCATTATACCATAGTACATGTGAATGTGAAATACAGTATGTCTGTAATGTGTAATTCATGTCAGGAGAGCATGCAGGAGAGGAGAGCATCTCTCAGATCCTGAAGAAAGCTCATGACAGCAGAAAGACGGCTGAGAACGCCGCTAAAGACTTACTGACGCGACTCGATGGCAGCTGCGGCGCTGTGTTTGCAGTTACTGGCTGCAGCGTGCAACCCTGGGAAAGCCTGTCGTCCAATAGTCACACCAGGTGAGAGTTTGATTGAGAGTGTTTCTGTATGTTAATGAAGTATGTACGGACCATCATGTGTATATACGGTAGACTGGGGCTAGTTGTCACAGGGGCAGTATCTCAGTAGCTATAAGATTTAGAGTCGAAAGTCCTATTTGGTTTCATACAAAGCACTTCATTCAAAACCTTCTTTAGAGGGACATCACATGACTCAAGTCAGCACTGAGGAATACATTGAAGTCTATGAAGTGAGTGATATTTATACGAGTAAAGGGTCATCACATGACTCGCGTCAGCACTGCAGAATACATTGAAGTCTATGAAGTGAGTGATATTTATACGAGTAAAGGGTCATCACATGACTTCGGTCACGCTGCAGAATACACTGAAGTCTATGAAGTGAGTGATATTTATACTGAGTAAAGGGTCATCACATGACTCGTGTCAGCACTGAGAAATACATTGAAGTCTATGAAGTGAGTGATATTTATACGAGTAAAGGGTCATCACATGACTCGTGGTCAGCTTGCAGAATACATTGAAGTCTATGAAGTGAGTGATATTTATACGGGTAAAGGGTCATCACATGACTCGTGTCAGTGCTGCAGAATACATTGAAGTCTATGAAGTGAGTGATATTTATACGAGTAAAGGGTCATCACATGACTCGTGGTCAGCCTGCAGAATACATTGAAGTCTATGAAGTGAGTGATATTTATACGCAGTAAAGGGTCATCACATGACTCGCGTCAGCCTGCAGAATACATTGAAGTCTATGAAGTGAGTGATATTTATACGAGTAAAGGGTCATCACATGACTCACATCAGCGCTGCAGAGTACATTGAAGTCTATGAAGTGAGTGATATTTATACGAGTAAAGGGTCATCACATGACTCGTGTCAGCACTGAGGAATACATTGAAGTCTATGAAGTGAGTGATATTTATACGAGTAAAGGGTCATCACATGACTCGTGTCAGCGCTGCAGAATACATTGAAGTTTATGAAGCGAGTGATATTTATACGTGTAAAGGGTCATCACATGACTCGCGTCAGCACTGAGGAATACATTGAAGTCTATGAAGTGAGTGATATTTATACGTGTAAAGGGTCATCACATGACTCGCGTCAGTGCTGCAGAATACATTGAAGTCTATGAAGTGAGTGATATTTATACGTGTAAAGGGTCATCACATGACTCGCGTCAGTGCTGCAGAATACACTGAAGTCTATGAAGTGAGTGATATTTATACGTGTAAAGGGTCATCACATGACTCGTGTCAGCTGCAGAATACATTGAAGTCTATGAAGTGAGTGATATTTATACGCGTAAAGGGTCATCACATGACTCGTGTCAGCGCTGCAGAATACATTGAAGTCTATGAAGTGAGTGATATTTATACGAGTAAAGGGTCATCACATGACTCGTGTCAGTGCTGCAGAATACATTGAAGTCTATGAAGTGAGTGATATTTATACGAGTAAAGGGTCATCACATGACTCGCGTCAGCGCTGCAGAATACATTGAAGTCTATGAAGTGAGTGATATTTATACGTGTAAAGGGTCATCACATGACTCGTGTCAGCCTGCAGAATACATTGAAGTCTATGAAGTGAGTGATATTTATACGTGTAAAG
>NW_026266452.1:10000-26956 GCF_025860055.1 Xyrauchen texanus
ATTATGTACAGCTGCTGGTCTTCCCGCTAGAACTACGCTGCGCTTACATATCCAGCCGAGAGCTGACACAACCTTCAGGTGTTGGCACTGCAACAAAGTCTGTCACTCACGTGTGGGACTATACAGCCACAGCAGACATTGCAGAAACAACCCACTGGACACTCTGCATGGGCGCAGAAATGTAATTGTCTTTCGAGACTAACGGATGCCTAGTAAACAGATTGAAAAGCGGTGGTCAGTCCCAATAATCATGCTCACGCATGTTCCACCACAACCAATCTCTTGGCTGCTGCAAATCCTAATCTTTATTTATGAACAATATAGGACAGGTATACAATAATTACACATATTATTTAAAATATAAAGTCAGCACCTGTTTAAACACATTGAATAGTGGTCAGTCCCAATAATCATGCTCACACATGTTGTATAATGAGAATAAACATGAAATCAAACACTACTACACATTAAACATGGTAGCTTGCGAAGAGAGCATACAATACACTTTCAAACATGACAAAACAAAATACATGTCAATGTTAACCCCCAAAATAAGATAAAATTAATTTTAATATTTTTTCAAGGGGGCACTCACCACAACCACTCTCTCAGATGGAGTGAATATTAATGACCCAACGGAACTAGTTCACTACACAGCACTAGCCAATTGGTGGAGAGTGCAGCTTAAATATAATATGGTTCTTTAGACATATGTGAGTACAGTGACCTTGCAATTTAAAACTTAAATATGCCTATATAAATAAATAAAATACGTTTATCAAAGGAGGTTAGAATGAGTGTGCATTCATTAGAATGAGAGAGTCCCTTCATTCCGTTTAAAAAGGTCTATGAGTAGTTCAGTACTGATGTCCGTCATTTTAATAATGTTCTTTGTGTATCTGTTCAGTTTCCAGACAAAGAAACAACACAAGCTATGTGAGATCCCCTTATTATGATTTGATGCTCATCGGGTACATTCACGTTACATGCACACCTTGCGTCACTTATATTAATCTCTATAACCTGAGCAAACGTCTGATTCCCTGTCTTACCAAAGCTAATTATTTATTTAATTTAATTATGTAATAGTTAATATGTTGCTGCACCTCGAAAAGGATACAAAAAACAACCTCGTTTGTTAGTTTTTCCACGTTATTTTCATTTTGAGAAGACGAACACCTGGACATATTAGCCAAAGTGATCAGCACCTTTGGACCAGACAGCTCCCGTAACAAAGCACTTAAGTTCAACTTCATAATGAGTGACCTACGTGCTGGTTTGGGAAACAGGCATTACGCCATTGTTTTTTTAAAACACACAATGGCTGCAAAATTCACATTAGGGGTATGACTGTGTGTGATGTTGTAGAACAAAACGTCCAAGTGTCTTCAAGAAATGTTTACCACAGATCTTAATTTACTCATAAATCTAAAACTGCCATTTTAAAAAGCCATAGGAAAATCCAGAGGAAACCCATGGCTCGTAAATGTTAATTATCTTCTGGGTTTTTTAAATAAAACCTGATCAGCTCTAGGACGGCTGGACTGAGCACAACAGAATGCAGGTATCTCGAGACCTCGAAGTCTTTTTTTTTTTTAGATTTCAAACTGTGTTAAACTTAACAAAACATCCTAAAACACATTGCTTATGACTAGAGGTGTTGAAAATTTGTGAGACGCAAAGCAACCATAGAGAATAGCTCCAAAAGTGTCTGTCTGATGCACAAATACATAGACCAACAATTACAAATAGCATAGATTGAATTAGGCCCATTATAGGGTTATGATCAATGATATGGAAATAAAACAAACAATATTTTCAATGATTTTGTCTAAATGTTTCAATTGTCTGCTTTGTATATGATGTATTTAAATTATTTTCATTATAATATTTATTATATATTATTATATTTATAATTATTTAAGTTATTATATACTCAAATATATTTATTTGGTGGCCTTTTACAGTAAATATTGATATGCAATTAATTGGGATTAAACCGATTAATTAATCGTCACATCACACACAATTAATTTGATTAAAAATGTTATCAATTGACATCTCTAATTTCAATATAAATTATTAAAATCTATAAAAAAAATGCAAGTTGTTAGATTATTAAAATGATCATAGTTATTACTATGATAACCTTAATAAAGAGTGAAAGAAACATAAACATTTCCATATTTATTGTGTTAACATTTTTTCTATACATTTAAAAGAAAATTACAACTGTCCCACAGTTGTGGTGTAATTTATAGCACACCAAAAATGTTGCCCTTAATAAAGTTTTTCTTCTTGTGTACTTGTTAAACTAGTCGACAAAGTCCAAAAAGTTGAATATATAAAATAAAAAATTGATCAATTGTCACACATTTCTGCATATAAATGGTGAAATTATTTATTTTTCACATATCCCAGCTAAGCTGGGGTCAGAGTGCAGGGTCAGCCATGATACAGCACCCCTGGAGCAGATAGGTTCAAGGGCCTTGCTCAAGGGCCCAACAGTGGTGTCTTGGTGGTGTTGGGGCTTGAACCCCTGACCTTCTGGTCAGTAACCCAGAGCCTTAACCGCTGAGCCACCACTGAGCCAATATATATTATTTATGTGTTGTTAGAATAAACAAAACTCATGTGATATATGTACATAGACATGTAGTTGTATTAGACATGTTGTTTTTAGTTGACAAATGAAAAAAAAAATAGTGTGAAAATGTTATTTTAATGAAATTTTACTTCTAGAAGTCCAGTACTTAAAGTGACCGAAGTTTAAGAAACAACACCCAAACAAAACATTATTGAGTGCACCTTTGAAACAGCAGTGTGCAATTTTTGCACCATTAGCGGCACAGAATTGAACTGCTAAAAAATCTAATCCAATCTGCTATTTCTTTGTTATATGCAAATATAACTCACTTCCATCTTGATACGGATTCCCCTCCCCTGCAGAACAGTGATAGCTCATATGTTCAAGGTCATCAACTCTTTAGGAATGAATGCATGCATGCATTAGTTATGGTTTAGCATTTGCACACACGCAGAGAAACACAAGGTCTGGTCCAGATCCTGTTCTTCCTGTCAGTTGAGTAGTTCTTGTTTGTTCTGTCACTGACTATGTGTGAGAGCAAGAATAGAATGTGTGAGGAGGAAGAAGCAGTGATTTGTTTAATTGAGCATTTCTGTTGATGCTGTGTTATTGAAAGTTTTTTTATTTTAATGCTTTAGCTTATTCAGGCAGCAGCATGAGGTCAGCGCTCAGAGGACAAAACCAAAGTTCTAATAGTTCATTGAACACACATTGACCGTTTGTGACAATATGCCCCAATATAGGGTGGATAATGGCAGAAATTTCCATTTAAATGTGCTCTTTGTTTTTGTGTCATTAAAAAAGTTTTATACTTAAAAGAATTTAATAGTACTTTCAGAAAAATATGTAAAAAATAATCCAGTCTTATCCAATGTCATCTCATGAGAATTTATATGTAATCTAACATAAAATTTGGTTCTAGCAAACATATTCCCTTAAGTGTGCATAGACACCGAAATGTAGTCTTCATTTTATGTATTAACACCTATAGTAACATACAAATGTTTATGTATACTGTTTGAATGTATTAATATTTAATCATAGAATTAATCAATTACATTCAATTTATAATAAATGAGATTAGGTCAATGCCATTACATTTATTTAACACAGTTGACAATATTACACTTTAACAATTTCATTAATGTCTTTGTGATTTCTGCTGCCCTATACAATGTTTTAAAGGATTATATCACTTTAACCAAGACTACACTTAAATTGAAATAAAATGAATAAGTTAAATTGAATAAAAACTCTGTAATATTTTAATAATTTATTAAGCATTTCATTTTATTTTTGTTTGCCATGGGACAAAAAAAGAGTTTTCAGAATATGCCAAAAAACTAAATAAACCACAAAAGCACCATAAAACATTAATCGAATTAATCCATAAATTTGTTATCTATAATCCAATATTATAATCTATAATTCAGAATGCTTTCTGTGAAGAACAGACCCAAATTCAAGCCTTTTATTCAACAGTCTCCGTTTCCATCTGCCGTCGCGACCCACCATAACCTCAAGAAACATTACGGCCACCAGTTTTACGGCAGTGATGTCTAATGCTCATTGGCTCCCAAGAGTCTCATGACCGCTTATGACATGCCGTATTCTGCTATGTATAAATTTGAATGAGGTATGACAGCTCTCTTATGGTGTGCATCAGGAGAAGATTTATAGCAATTAATTATTAAAATTCCAATCTCTGCCCCACACAAAGCTATTGTATGCCGCCAGGGAGCACCTTGGATGCAGAGCATCTACCTTTGGACTACTTTTTGTACTGAATTTAGCAATTTTAGCTAAATTTATCAGCCTGTTACGTGTTTTATATGCTTCATAAATGGTTATGGTTCAGTTTAGGTGTAGGTGTGGGATTAGCAGCTGTTAAATATATATAAATTAATATATTGTAACAATGATTGCTACTGTATATAACCAGTCTTGCTCGACCCACTCCGAGCAGGATTTAAACCGGGTCTCTGGCATGGGAGGCTGACATACTAGCTGAGGAGTCTAAAGACTTTTAGTCTTTAGCATCGGTCGCTAGTCTACCTCCTGATGCCAGGGAGTGATACCCACACATCCTGGAAAAACTGGAAAACCTGGAATATTTCAATGCAGTTTTCTAGTCATGGAAAAGTCATGGAAAATTTGAAAATACCTACAATGGTAAAAATACCATAGTAAAATAATGACTGTTGCTAACGAGGATTTTGTTACATGTACAAAAACATGGTAATGATCGGGACACGGAATAGGAGTCAAATGCAAAAATAATTACCAATTTGTCACTAATGGCAGATCAACAGTTAACTGTCATAAACCAATTCCTGTAATACTTTTTCTGCTCATCTGCGGTCATCTCTGCTTTGCTTCGAAATAGTACAAAAAATTATTGATATAATACAAAAAGTATTTTGTTGTTCCAACATCGCTGTTAACTAAAAAACATTTGACATTCGGACCTTGACATTGACTTTGATCCCAGTGGTTAAAGTGGTAAATGTACATATGTGATACGCTTAAGCTCCATTTTCCTTGTATAATGTCCATGGAGGGGGGCCAAAAGCGAGAGTTGTTAAGTGAGTTGTTTTCAGCTTTACAGTCTAATACAGGGAAGAGGAATGCATATTTTATCAACTGAATCCTCAAACCTTTAACTATCAGTGGAGAAATAATGTTAAAGGGAAAAATGCAACCTCCGAATTGCGATTATCACTGATTATGCGGACGTGATTACTTCCTGGTTTCAACGCCGGATATGAACGCAGACCCACGCTGCCTCACGCAAAGTTCTTCCACACCAAAATGAAAGGTAAACACACCGAGCTGATACAAAAATGTCTGATGAAGACAGAAGATGGCACTTGTTCGTAAGTCGGCATAACGTGGCTGGTCCGAGGATACTGGAACTCTTGGAAACAACATGCCAACTTCTGTTGTTATCATGTTGCTGTGTCTGGATTCATTGATGTTGTTTTTATTTCACCTAGTTTGATTTCATGTCCATTGAGTTTGTGCATAAATAAGTGAAGAAGACCTCGGTCCTTGAATTTTTATAATGTCCCTTAATTAGGGCCCAAGCACAAAGTGCGAGGACCCTATTGTTTTCAAGTTAGGATTATTATTATTAGGGCCCAAGCACAAAGTGCGAGGACCCTATTGTTTTCAAGTAGGATTATTATTATTAGGGCCCAAGCACAAAGTGCGTGAGGACCCTATTGTTTTCAAGTTAGGATTATTAGGGGCCCAAGCCTTGAAAAGGCAAGGCCCTATTGTTTCGTTAGGATTATTATTAATAATAATAATAATAATAATAATATTTTTTTACTTAACTATTGGGGCACTTTTGGGGCTCTTAACATGCTCAAAAACTCTTGAAACTTTGCACACGGGTCAGAACCCACGGCCATTAGGGCCGGGCTGAAGCTGGTACCGGTGTGGCAGGGGCTCGACAGCTCCCTGAACAGGGTCCGAAAACTTGGTCCATAAATCAAACACGCTTGCATGTAATAATATGAAACTTGGTACACATATAGAGTCTCATCATTTCATATATCCTTCATACTTTTACTTTTTACCTCAGGCCAACTGGAAATCGCCTATTTAGGGTTTTTTGAAAACGCATACAATGGAATGTGAAATACTCCTGCTAGAGAATTCCACCAATCGCCACTTAAACTCGGTCAGCATGAAGTCAAGACATTGAGGATGAAAAATTGGTCAGCGGATTTTTGATATCTCGAACGGTTTGGCCATGGCGAGGAAACGAAATGATGGCACTAAAAGAGAAACAGGAAGTGTGTTATAACTTCTGCATACATTAATTGATCTCGATGAAACTTCAGCAGTGTGTTTGCTGTAAGAGGCCGATCGCATGGATGTGACTATTGTGAGTCAAAGTTATAGCGCCACCAACTGGCAGAAGGAAGTGTGTCACTTTCAAAATGCTTTGAAATCACCCTCTTATTTTTACCCGATTTACTTAAAACTTTATGTGTATAATGTAAACACACGGCAGATGTAGACGTGTGAAAGGATTATTGATATCTTAAAAACTGTTGTCGTGGCAACGCTCAAACTTGAATATTCTTTTTGATGCTTTTGAGACTCTTAGCATACTTGAAATTGCATGAAACTCAACAGACACATCACATTTATTAGCCAGTAGACATGTGCAAAGTTTCAGAAACAGGCGTGGTGCAGGGGCTCAGTAGCTCCACCTTTTGACAAAAGTGGGGGGGTTGCTTTACACTTTGACCCACAGTCACAAAACTCAGTAATTATATTGTTCTCATCGAGCCAGACAACTTTCTAATTTACAGTCATTAGCTCAGACCAACAGAAAGTCAGCTATTTTGGTTTGAATGTGGATGTTTTGGAGAATTTTCTCCCTCTCTCACTGACCCTACGTCTCTCTGTGTCTGTGGGGAGGGTGCTGATTTTGCTGAAGAGTGAAAATGCTTTTATTTTTGTTTTTCAAGGTTTTGGGGCCCTTAACGTGCTCGAAAACTCTTGAAACTTTGCACACGGGTCGGAACCCGCGGCCATCAGGGTCGGACCGAAGATGGTACCGGGCGTGGCAGGGGGCTCGACAGCGCCCCTGGAATGGGATTCGAACACTTGTCCATATATCAAACATGCTTGCATGTAATGATATGAAACTCGGTACACTTGTAGATCTCATCGGGCCGAACAACTTTCGTGCTCTAAGTTTTACGCCAGCCCAACAGGAAGTCGGCTATTATGGGTTGTTTGGAAACACATGCTCTGGAATTATATATATTCCTCCTAGAGAATGAATCCAATCGCCACCAAACTCGGTCGGCATGAAATCAAGACATTAAGGATGCTACATTCGGACGGATTTTTGATATCTCGAACGGTTTGGCCGTGGCGAGGAAATTGATTTAGGACTAAAATGGACACATGAAGTGTGTTATAACTTAGTTAGTTCTATCTACAGTTACAAAACTCGGCGTGTATATTGTTCTCATCGAGTCGAACAACTTTCTAATTTACAGTCATTAGCTCCGACCAACAGAAAGTCAGATATTGTGGTTTGAATGTGGATTTCTTTCAATTTTTCTCTCTCTGAGTGACCCCTCCCTGTTCAGTGTTTTTTCTCTCTGTGTCTCTCTCTGACAGACAGAATGGCCCTGCCAAATTTTTTTGTGTGTGTGTGTGGGGGAGGGGAGGGGGGTTCTCTGTTGGGTGAGATTTGCTTTTTGATTGTTTGATTGTTTTTCAAGGTTTCTGGGACTTTTGGGGCCCTTAACATGCTCGAAAACTCTTGAAACTTTGCACAAGGGTCAGAACCCGCGGCCATCAGGGCCGGGCTGAAGCTGGTACCCGGTGTGGCAGGGGGCTCGACAGCGACACCTGGAATGGGATTCGAACACTTGTCCATATATCAAACATGCTTGCATGTAATAATATGAAACTCGGAACACTTCTAGATCTCATCGGGCTGAACAACTTTCGTGCTTTAAGTTTTACGCCAGCCCAACAGGAAGTCGGCTATTATGGGTTGTTTGGAAACACATGCTCTGGATTTATATATATTCCTCATAGAGAATTAATCCAATCGCCACCAAACTCGGTCAGCATGAAGTCAAGACATTGAGGATGCTACATTGCGGACGGATGTTTGATATCTCGAACGCTTTGGCCGTGTGCGAGGAAAAGAATTTATGACTAAAAAGGACACAAAGTGTGTTATAACAGTTAGTTCTATCTATAGTTACAAAACTCAGCGTGTATATTGTTCTCATCGAGTCGAACAACTTTCTAATTTACAGTCATTAGCTCCGACCAACAGACAGTCAGATATTTTGGTTTGAATGTGGAACACATAGCAAATGAACTTTGAAGCTCCAAAAGCACATAAAGGTAGCATTAAAGCAAGGAAGTGTGTTATAACTTCTGCATACATTAACTGATCTCGATGAAACTTCAGCAGTGTGTCACATGGATGTGACTATTGTGAGTCAAAGTTATAGCGCCACCAACTGGCAGAAGGAAGTGTGTCACTTTCAAAAAGCTTTGAAATCACCTTCTTATGTCTCAAGTGAACAAACAGACCAACAGAAAGTCAGATATTTTGGTTTGAATGTGGAACACATTGCAAATGAACTTTGAAGCTCCAAAAAGCACATAAAGGCAGCATAAAAGCAAGGAAGTGTGTTATAACTTCTGCATACATTAACTGATCTCGATGAAACTTCAGCAGTGCGTAAATTATAATTACATTAATAAACCTGTTCAGAGACCTCCGGATAAATACTGGCCTTCTGGATTAACACGCTTAAGTGCTGCAAAAGATATTGACCTATGACATCAAAAATTATTCTACATTTGAATTACCTCATAGATGTGACTATTGTGGTTCACGGTCATAGGCATGTCCTGTCCCAAATGGCACACTTCATATGAATTTTCAGTCTTGTGTACTTATTTCGTGTGTCCATTAACTCCATGAGACCGGGTGTCTCATTTTTCATTTTAGGTATCGGAAGGGTGCTCACGCATACTTTGTGGTTGATATGTGCCCTCCATGCGAACTTTTGCAGAGCCCACGCTGATGCGAGCTCTACAGCACACGCCTTCTCGACGGTCAAAGCGAGGTTACGTTATTGCCCATCGTGCACAGCGACCCTGAAGGCACGGGGTAGCGGTGCCAGCAGCGACCCTAAAGGCATCGGGTGGCGGTGCCACCGGCTTGGGCCCGCCATCGCTGCTTGCAGCTATATTTATTATTATTATTATTTTTTTTTACGACTATTGGGGCACTTTTGGGGCTCTTAACGTGCTCAAAAACTCTTGAAACTTTGCACACGGGTCAGAACCCGCGGCTGTCAGGGCCGGGCTGAAGCTGGTACCCGGCGTGGCAGGGGGTTCGACAGCCTCCTGGAACAGGGTCCGAAAACTTGGTCTATAACTCAAACACGCTTGCATGTAATAATATGAAACTCGGTGCACGTATAGATCTCATCGTTTCATATATCCTTCATACTTTTACTTTTTACCCCAGACCAACAGGAAACCGTCTATTTAGGGTTGTTTGAAAACGCACGCAATGGAATTTGGAATACTCCTCCCAGAGAATTCCACCAATCGCCACCAAACTCGGTCAGCATGATGTCAACACATTGAGCATGAAAAATTGCCGGCAGATTTTTGATATCTCTAACGGTTTGGCCGTGGCGAGGAAACGAAATGATGGCGCGAAAAGAGAAACAGGAAGTGTGTTATAACTTCTGCATACATTAATTGATCTCCATGAAACCGCAGCAGCGTGATCGCTGGAAGAAGCCGATCGCATGGATGTGACTATTGTCAGTCAAAGTTATAGCGCCACCAACTGGCAGAAGGAAGTGTGTCACTTTCAAAATGCTTTGAAATCACCCACTTATTTTTACCCGATTTACTTAAAACTTTAGGTGTATAATGTAAACACACGGCAGATGTAGACATGTGAAAGGATTATTGATATCTTCGATACTGTCGCCGCTGCAACGCTTCAAACTCAAATATTCTTTTTGATGCTTTTGAGACTCTTAGCATACTTGAAATTGCATGAAACTCGACAGACACATCACATTTATTAGCCAGTACACATGTGCAAAGTTTCAGAAACGGGCGTGGTGCAGGGGCTCAGTAGCGCCACCTTTTGACAAAAGTGGGGGGTTGCTTTACACTTTGACCCACAGTCACAAAACTCAGGAATTATATTGTTCTCATCGAGCCGGACAACTTTCTAATTTACAGTCATTAGCTCAGACCAACAGAAAGTCAGATATTGTGGTTTGAATGTGGATGTTTTGGAGAATTTTCTCCCTCTCTCACTGACCCTACGTCTCTCTGTGTCTGGGGGAGGGTGCTGATTTTGCTGAGGAGTGAAAATGCTTTTATTTTTGTTTTTCAAGGTTTTGGGGCCCTTAACGTGCTCGAAAACTCTTGAAACTTTGCACACGGGTCGGAACCCGCGGCCATCAGGGTCGGACCGAAGATGGTACCCGAGCGTGGCAGGGGGCTCGACAGCGCCCCTGGAATGGGATTCGAACACTTGTCCATATATCAAACATGCTTGCATGTAATGATATGAAACTCGGTACACTTGTAGGTCTCGTCGGGCCGAACAACTTTCGTGCTCTAAGTTTTACGCCAGCCCAACAGGAAGTCGGCTATTATGGGTTGTTTGGAAACACGTGCTCTGGAATTATATATTTTCCGCCTAGAGAATGAATCCAATCGCCACCAAACTCGGTCGGCATGAAGTCAAGACATTGAGGATGCTACATTCGGACGGATTTTTGATATCTCGAACGGT
The DNA here is from genome assembly GCF_025860055.1 of Xyrauchen texanus. NCBI lineage: Eukaryota > Metazoa > Chordata > Actinopteri > Cypriniformes > Catostomidae > Xyrauchen > Xyrauchen texanus. The sequence goes on from NW_026266452.1 coordinate 20,923, forward strand.
TTGGCCGTGGCGAGGAAATTGATTTATGACTAAAAAGGACACATGAAGTGTGTTATAACTTAGTTAGTTCTATCTACAGTTACAAAACTCGGCGTGTATATTGTTCTCGTCGAGTCGAACAACTTTCTAATTTACAGTCATTAGCTCCGACCAACAGAAAGTCAGATATTGTGGTTTGAATGTGGATTTCTTAAAATTTTTCTTCTGAGTGACCTCCTCCTCCCTTTCTGTGTTTTTTCTCTCAGTGTCTCTGTCTGACAGACAGAATGGGCCTGCCAAATTTTTTGTATGTGTGTGTGTGTGTGTGGGGAGGGAGGGGGTTCTCTGTTGGGTTTAGATTTGCTTTTGATTGTTTGATTGTTTTCAAGGTTTCTGGGACTTTGGGGCCCTTAACATGCTCGAAAACTCTTGAAACTTTGCACACAGGTCAGAACTCACGGCCATCAGGGCCGGGCTGAATCTGGTACCGCGAGCGTGCAGAAGGCTCGATAGCGCACACCTGAACTGGCAGATTCAGAACACTGTGTCACATATATCAAACATGCTTGCATGTAATAATATGAAACTCGAACACTTCTAGATCTCGATCGGGTCTAACAACGTTCTAATTTACAGTCATTAGCTCAGACCAACAGAAAATCAGATATTTTGGTTTGAATGTGGAACACATTTCAAATTAACTTTGAAGCTCCAAAAAGCACATCAAAAGTAACATAAAAGAAGGGAGTGTGTTATAACTTCTGCATACATTAACTGATCTCGATGAAACTTCAGCAGTGTGTTTGTGGAAGAGGCCGGTCGCATGGATGTGACTACTGTGAGTCAAAGTTATAGCGCCACCAACTGGCAGAAGGAAGTGTGTCACTTTCAAAATGCTTTGAAATCACCCTCTTATGTCTCAAGTGAACAAACAGACCAACAGAAAATCAGATATTTTGGTTTGAATGTGGAACACATTGCAAATGAACTTTGAAGCTCCAAAAAGCACATAAAGGCAGCATAAAAGCAAGGAAGTGTGTTATAACTTCTGCATACATTAACTGATCTCGATGAAACTTCAGCAGTGTGTCAGCATGGATGTGACTATTGTGAGACAAAGTTATAGCGCCACCAACTGGCAGAAGGGAGTGTGTCACTTTCAAAATGCTTTTAAATCACCCTCTTATGTCTCAAGTGAACAAACAGACCAACAGAAAGTCAGATATTTTGGTTTGAATGTGGAACACATTGCAAATGAACTTTGAAGCTCCAAAAAGCACATAAAGGCAGCATAAAAGCAAGGAAGTGTGTTATAACTTCTGCATACATTAACTGATCTCGATGAAACTTCAGCAGTGCGTAAATTATAATTACATTAATAAACCTGAACAGAGACCTCCGGATAAATACTGGCCTTCTGGATTAACACGCTTAAGTGCTGCAAAAGATATTGACCTATGACATCAAAAAATTATTCTACATTTGAATTACCTCATAGATGTGATGACTATTGTGGTTCACGGTCCTAGGCACTGTCCCTGTCTCAAATGGCACACTTCATATGAATTTTCAGTCTTGTGTACTTATTTCGTGTGTCCATTAACTCCATGAGACCGTAGGGTGTCTCATTTTTCATTTTAGGTATCGGAAGGGTGCTCACGCATACTTTGTGGTTGATATGTGCCCTCCATGCTAACTTTTGCAGAGCCCACGCTGATGCGAGCTCTACAGCACACGTCTTCTCGACGGTCAAAGCGAGGTTACGTTATTGCCCATCGTGCACAGCTGACCCTAAAGGCATCGGGGTGGCGGTGCCACCGGCTTAGGCCCGCCATCGCTGCTCGCAGCTATATTTATTATTATTATTTTTTTTACGACTATTGGGGCACTTTTGGGGCTCTTAACGTGCTCAAAAACTCTTGAAACTTTGCACACGGGTCAGAACCCGCGGCTGTCAGGGCCGGGCTGAAGCTGGTACCCGGGCGTGGCAGGGGGCTCGACAGCTCCCTGGAACAGGGTCCAAAACTTGGTCTATAACTCAAACACGCTTGCATGTAATAATATGAAACTCGGTGCACGTATAGATCTCATCGTTTCATATATCCTTCATACTTTTACTTTTTACCCCAGACCAACAGGAAACCGCTCTATTTAGGGTTGTTTGAAAAACGCACGCAATGGAATTTGGAATACTCCTCCCAGAGAATTCCACCAATCGCCACCAAACTCGGTCAGCATGATGTCAAGACATTGAGCATGAAAAATTGCCGGCAGATTTTTGATATCTCTAACGGTTTGGCCGTGGCGAGGAAACGTAAATGATGGCGCTAAAAGAGAAACAGGAAGTGTGTTATAACTTCTGCATACATTAATTGATCTCCATGAAACCGCAGCAGCGTGATCGCTGGAAGAAGCCGATCGCATGGATGTGACTATTGTCAGTCAAAGTTATAGCGCCACCAACTGGCAGAAGGAAGTGTGTCACTTTCAAAATGCTTTGAAATCACCCACTTATTTTTACCCGATTTACTTAAAACTTTAGGTGTATAATGTAAACACACGGCAGATGTAGACATGTGAAAGGATTATTGATATCTTCGATACTGTCGCCAGGCAACGCTTCAAACTCGAATATTCTTTTTGATGCTTTTGAGACTCTTAGCATACTTGAAATTGCATGAAACTCGACAGACACATCACATTTATTAGCCAGTACACATGTGCAAAGTTTCAGAAACGGGCGTGGTGCAGGGGCTCAGTAGCGCCACCTTTTGACAAAAGTGGGGGTTGCTTTACACTTTGACCCACAGTCACAAAACTCAGGAATTATATTGTTCTCATCGAGCCGGACAACTTTCTAATTTACAGTCATTAGCTCAGACCAACAGAAAGTCAGATATCGTGGTTTGAATGTGGATGTTTTGGAGAATTTTCTCTCCTCTCTCACTGACCCTACGTCTCTCTGTGTCTGGGGGAGGGTGCTGATTTTGCTGAGGAGTGAAAATGCTTTTATTTTTGTTTTTCAAGGTTTTGGGGCCCTTAACGTGCTCGAAAACTCTTGAAACTTTGCACACGGTCGGAACCCGCGGCCATCAGGGTCGGACCGAAGATGGTACCGAGCGTGGCAGGGGGCTCGACAGCGCCCCTGGAATGGGATTCGAACACTTGTCCATATATCAAACATGCTTGCATGTAATGATATGAAACTCGGTACACTTGTAGGTCTCGTCGGGCCGAACAACTTTCGTGCTCTAAGTTTTACGCCAGCCCAACAGGAAGTCGGCTATTATGGGTTGTTTGGAAACACGTGCTCTGGAATTATATATATTCCTCCTAGAGAATGAATCCAATCGCCACCAAACTCGGTCGGCATGAAGTCAAGACATTGAGGATGCTACATTCGGACGGATTTTTGATATCTCGAACGGTTTGGCCGTGGCGAGAAATTGATTTATGACTAAAAATGGACACATGAAGTGTGTTATAACTTAGTTAGTTCTATCTACAGTTACAAAACTCGGCGTGTATATTGTTCTCGTCGAGCCGAACAACTTTCTAATTTACAGTCATTAGCTCCGACCAACAGAAAGTCAGATATTGTGGTTTGAATGTGGATTTCTTAAAATTTTTCTCTTTCTGAGTGACCCTCCTCCTCCCTTTCTGTGTTTTTTCTCTCAGTGTCTCTCTGTCTGACAGACAGAATGGGCCTGCCAAATTTTTTTTGTGTGTGTGTGTGTGTGTGGGGAGGGGAGGGGGTTCTCTGTTGGGTTTAGATTTGCTTTTTGATTGTTTGATTGTTTTTCAAGGTTTCTGGGACTTTTGGGGCCCTTAACATGCTCGAAAACTCTTGAAACTTTGCACACAGGTCAGAACCCACGGCCATCAGGGCCGGGCTGAATCTGGTACCCGGCGTGGCAGGGGGCTCGACAGCGACACCTGGAATGGGATTCAAACACTTGTCCATATATCAAACATGCTTGCATGTAATAATATGAAACTCGGAACACTTCTAGATCTCGTCGGGCCGAACAACTTTCTAATTTACAGTCATTAGCTCAGACCAACAGAAAGTCAGATATTTTGGTTTGAATGTGGAACACATTTCAAATTAACTTTGAAGCTCCAAAAAGCACATCAAAAGTAACATAAAAGAAGGGAGTGTGTTATAACTTCTGCATACATTAACTGATCTCGATGAAACTTCAGCAGTGTGTTTGCGGAAGAGGCCGGTCGCATGGATGTGACTACTGTGAGTCAAAGTTATAGCGCCACCAACTGGCAGAAGGAAGTGTGTCACTTTCAAAATGCTTTGAAATCACCCTCTTATGTCTCAAGTGAACAAACAGACCAACAGAAAATCAGATATTTTGGTTTGAATGTGGAACACATTTCAAATTAACTTTGAAGCTCCAAAAAGCACATCAAAAGTAACATAAAAGAAGGGAGTGTGTTATAACTTCTGCATACATTAACTGATCTCGATGAAACTTCAGCAGTGTGTTTGCGGGAAGAGGCCGGTCGCATGGATGTGACTACTGTGAGTCAAAGTTATAGCGCCACCAACTGGCAGAAGGAAGTGTGTCACTTTCAAAATGCTTTGAAATCACCCTCTTATGTCTCAAGTGAACAAACAGACCAACAGAAAATCAGATATTTTGGTTTGAATGTGGAACACATTGCAAATGAACTTTGAAGCTCCAAAAAGCACATAAAGGCAGCATAAAAGCAAGGAAGTGTGTTATAACTTCTGCATACATTAACTGATCTCGATGAAACTTCAGCAGTGTGTCACATGGATGTGACTATTGTGAGACAAAGTTATAGCGCCACCAACTGGCAGAAGGGAGTGTGTCACTTTCAAAATGCTTTTAAATCACCCTCTTATGTCTCAAGTGAACAAACAGACCAACAGAAAGTCAGATATTTTGGTTTGAATGTGGAACACATTGCAAATGAACTTTGAAGCTCCAAAAAGCACATAAAGGCAGCTTAAAAGCAAGGAAGTGTGTTATAACTTCTGCATACATTAACTGATCTCGATGAAACTTCAGCAGTGCGTAAATTATAATTACATTAATAAACCTGAACAGAGACCTCGGATAAATACTGGCCTTCTGGATTAACACGCTTAAGTGCTGCAAAAGATATTGACCTATGACATCAAAAATTAATCTACATTTGAATTACCTCATAGATGTGACTATTGTGGTTCACGGTCCTAGGCACTGTCCCTGTCTCAAATGGCACACTTCATATGAATTTTCAGTCTTGTGTACTTATTTCGTGTGTCCATTAACTCCATGAGACCGTAGGGTGTCTCATTTTTCATTTTAGGTATCGGAAGGGTGCTCACGCATACTTTGTGGTTGATATGTGCCCTCCATGCTGAACTTTTGCAGAGCCCACGCTGATGCGAGCTCTACAGCACACGTCTTCTCGACGGTCAAAGCGAGGTTACGTTATTGCCCATCGTGCATAGCTGACCCTAAAGGCACGGGGTGGCGGTGCCACCGGCTTGGGCTCGCCATCGCTGCTCGCAGCTATATTTTGTTTTGTTTTTGTTTGTTTTTTCAGCTAAATGCAGACCTCAAACATTTTTAATGTAGTGCACAATTTCTCAAAATTGCTTTTCATAAGAAGTGATGTGAAATTATGTCTAAGCAAAACACTGTTGGGCCTATTTACTAAACAGTTGTGCCACTTCTGTGCATGGTATTTCAGGCCAAAACCTGCATCTTATACACTAACCAGTCGCAATCCTGTTTAAACATGTCCTATATGCGATATAGCCTAGCATTGCAAAATGCATATTTAGAGACATTGTTATTTCTTAAGCACGAAAACACCTCCAAGTCAGCATCATTATAAAAAAGACGTTTGTGTATAGTTCTTAGCGATTATGGCATCAGTAATTCATGGAATGTTGATTCAATGATGTAGAAGATTTTTATAACCAAGCATAGATGTACTCTGCAGACAAGTGCATTTTAAAGTACCAGTTCAGTGCCTGGTTCGCAGTGGTAGAAAGCATGTAACTGAACGAAGCAATACCGGA
>NW_026266453.1:0-26948 GCF_025860055.1 Xyrauchen texanus
TGATAAAAAAATGTGGTGTTTTGGTCAGTCTGTGATTTCAGCATATCACACAGTAATATCTCAGTTCCAAAAAGCACTGCATATTGGATTGTGTCATGCTGCATTTTTGTTTTGAGTTTAGACAGTCAAAATAACGTGCTTTTATTGCAAGAACACATTGTAAAATTCAGTTCTACAGGCTGCGAATGCAAGAACAGTAGCTTGGGTATTTCCTCCTTTATAAAAGGAACATGTCAGTTTCTGCTGTATCTCAATGTTGCTGTCTGTCTGTCATGGTGTCTGTCTCTCTCTCATTACTTGTGTTCTCTGTCAGTCAATGCCAGCAGGGATGATGATGCAGCCTCAGCCTGTGGTTCTGATGCCTACAGTATATCAACAAGGTGTTGGCTATGTGCCCATAGCAGGTTTGTTCATGTTTGTCTATGCTTAACATGTTAAGACATTATCCCTAAAAAAAACGGTTGGTCTTACACACCTAAATGCAGCATTTCAATAATAAAATCAACATAAAAGTCCTTTTATGGATATTAAAAAGTCTCTGACGTCTCTGCTGTTTTTGTAGCTTTTGACATTGATGAAACCATGAGATGGGAGATTGTCTTATTAAAGTGCACAAACTTTGTAAAGCAACAATTTTCTCAATGTCCTGACATTTGTAGGTCTCTAACACACCAGGGGCCCCATTTCAAAAGTTATGCTTTAATTCATCAGCACAAAGTCAGTGGGCATAGCCATGAATTATGGTATTTTCGAGAAGCATGTGCAAATTAGGCGCAAGTGGGTAGAGCGAAATTGTGCGCTTGGCGCTAACGGGTTGGGTCGAATGCATTTACATTGCTGAGGTTCTTCTCCGGTTATTGCACCTTCTGCATCCTATTATATAGTCCATTTCCTGGAACACCAGCGATATAAACAAAAACAGCACATTCAAAAGATCTTGTTAGTGTAAATGTATTGTATGCAATGAATTCAAAAAATAGAAATGTGACTTCTTTTGTGCATTAGCTGCGTTCATGTGTAATGTCAGGCATATTTCTATGACACTGACCGCTTTTATACGCATTGGAAATGTGGTTCAGGATTTGGATGTATGCTCCGTTTAAGTATAGCTAATGTAAGTATTATTAATCATTTTCATATACTGAGACACCAATCATGGCTAGTGTTAACAGAGATTGTATCGACAGTCAGTTCACTTCTACTGGTCAATTTAGCTTTAAAAACATGAACTTTATCACCACCCGCTGGTGGAATCTCCAAACTGCAAATGCAGAAACTACATTATTTGTTTCTCAAACGTCTTAGTGCAATGACCTGTTTCCAGGAAAAATAGCAAATTGTGCTTTGCACCACTTAATTAACATATAATACACCCACGGTTTGCGCGCATGCACCCACAGATAGTGCAAACACGCCCACTTGTGCTTTGCGCTGGCACGAACATTGGTTATGATGTAGCACACCGTCGTTGCGTGTAGTGCCGCTCTTTGTGCACAAATGAAAATAGAGCCCCAGATGTTAAACTCAGAACAATACTTGACCATAATATCCATTACTGAAAGTGTTAAACATCAAATGAATTAGCAACTGATTTTATAGGGGTTTTATATTTGCGTTTAGTAATGCCAATTATTAAACATTGCACATCTGAGTTCTTAATGAAACTGTAAGGAATAAACAGTATTATTTAGTAATGAAGTGCAAATATTCACCTCTGCTAATATATTTTACTCATAGGTGTCCCAGGTATGTACAACCAAGGTATGGTGCCCATGGGGATGCCAGTTGTACCTCCTGTTGCACCACAGAGTGCCCCGTGCAGTGAGGAGGACCTTAAAGCCATTCAGGACATGTTCCCTAACCTGGATAAGGAAGTGATTCGTACGGTGTTGGAGGCCCAACAGGGCAACAAGGATGCTGCCATAAACTCCTTGCTACAGTTGACGGAGGAGCTTTAACTGAAGAACTGTCACTCGGCCGATGAAATGTACAACTGAACCAACAATGTAGAACATTATACCAAAAACACAACACTCGCAACAAACCCCTGTAAAAATGCACACTTAATTGTAGCAAGTAAATCTAACCGCTTTCTTGTCTTTGTTACATCAGCACTCAAAATCAGAAAGTGTCTGGATATATAGAGGACGTACAATGGAGTGGTTGGCAAAGTTGTGTCCTTTGTGGGTAATATGCCATATCTGTGTTCTACTGACCCCGTGTCTTAAAGATGTTTGATATATGCTCTTGTCTGTTTGAATTTAGATGCATAAATGTACATGATTATAATTTATTTTGAAGTATATTAAAGAGATTATCTGTGTATGGCAGGTCCAGTATTTTGATACGACTTTAGTGCATGCACAAATCACACAAGTCCCATTCTCTCATCTTAATTTCCTACACTATTGTACTTGCCTAAGGGGAGTCAAAAGAACAAAAAGCACACATACAGTTATGATATGCTGTGACAGTGCTATAATATATATATATATATATATATATATATATATATATATATATATATATACTTTTAATAACATAAACAGGCTCACGACATGGATGTGCTGTCCTAATAAGTGAGAATATTCTGATAAATTGTCGATAGTTTTTGCTTGTTTTCCTGTAAATGTAGTATCTGTTCTCTCATCGCAGTACGAAAGGCAGCCATTGATTTGTTTTGAAGCCACTCTCGGATAAACTTTATATGTTGTGCTTACTCTAACTTGTGTCAGAGACTGTTTAGCCCAAAATAACTTGAGTTAAACTGGAACGCCCAATGCCATGTTACAGAATGGGGGTATCTCGAGACACGTTTTTCAAAGTTTCAAACTACATGGAGAAACGGAAGTCCCGCCAAAGATACCAGATAACAGGTACCTCTAGAAAGCGCATTGGCATTAATGGCCTGAAACTGGCATTTTTTAGCATGGTATGATATAAAGCATAATTTTAGACACCATTGTTGTCAGATTTTACTGCTGATCTAATAAAATGTCCTTTGATCTTAACCTTGACCAACCATTTTAGAGATTTTGGTCTGTCCCCATTCAAACAGATAGGAGCTGTACTTTTGTGCCTCTTGTATCTATGGAAAATAGCTGCCTGGGAATGTTCCCAAGATGGCCGTTGAGTGAGTGAATGAATAAATGAATGTTACACTTATATAGCGTTTATCGGACACTACACTCAAATCGCTTTATATAGGGAACAGAGGAATATCCTCAACCACCACCACTGTACAGCATCCATCTGGAGGTGTGGCAGCCATATTGCGCCAGTAGGCTATCCTCACCACCACACACCAACTATTCCAAACTAGTGGACTGACTTGCCTTGAAAGGGAGTTTTCTTGTATTAAGACCCCGTCACACTTCATAACAAACTCTAAGTATACACGGGTGTAACATCATTTAGAACAAAATCTGGCCAAACGAAGTTGTTTTTGAGTTTGTTTTGGTGGTTCATATCAGCTAGCCAGTGAGACATTTTAGGAAATCTTTGTGCCAGCTGCTAAACAGCTCATTGGTCCAAGTAATTGGTAGGTGTCCTGGGGCTCATACTTGGCAACAATTGAGTGTAGTGTCAGAAATGTGATATATAAATGTAACATTCATTCAATAAAGCTCATTCTGATTATGATGAACAAGTGAAAAGATACACTTATACAAAATATACGTCTATGTTTCTTCTCAAGTAAATGTGTCTTGGTTTAAAATTTGTAGATCATTTTAAATGGAAAACTAGACAAAAATGCTTGATAACAATAGGATTTGTTTGCAATTAATTTTTTAATGAATTAAACTTTTGGATTATTACATTTTTTGTGTGTGATTCAATTAATGTTATTTAGAGGTATATTTAAAAGAGGATTTTGTTCTCTTTATTGTTAGTAAGGATGTTTAATACAACATTTTAAGTCAGGGCACAAGCTGAATAATCGGTTAAGAGATAATGATTAATCATTTCGATAATCGACCAAATAGTTGAATAATCATTATATATACACATACACAAATCATCTGCATCATCTTTATATTGGGGGCCTTTCTCATTAAATGTTAACATGTGCGATTAATTGCGATTAATCGGCATGCAATTATTTTGCTAATAAATAATAATCGAATAACAGCCCTAATTCGAAGCTAATTGTTCACCATTCAACTCTATATGGTCATCCGGCTGCTAATAAAAATGGCTACGGTTAGCATGCTTACTGCAATGAGTAATCCAAACAGCAACACTTTTACTGTTTACCTCTTTTACAACAACTGTGCTGTGAAATGTACAGTTAACATTATAGAAACTGTGTCTTGTTATGGCGAAAGCATGCTTTAAAATACCTTTGCATTTAGAAAGGATAAAGCTTGAAGAGTCATCACTGGCCTTCTCAATGGGAAACTTCATTTCAAATAAATGTATGATATTCATTAAAAATCTGTGTTATGGATTCTAGGCCACAGTGGACGCTTGTATAGCTACGTTTCTGGTTAGTCTGATAATAGTGAACTAGTACTCAGTACTAAAGGTTTTGGTTGTATGATAATCTTGATGAGGCTTAGGTGCTATTTCATGCTTTTTTTGCTGTAAATTATGTAAATGTAAATTATTTATATGAGCACATCAATGGTAGCCCAGTTTATAAAATTCCTCTAAATGGCAGAAATCCCTTCCACAAATATCTTAAAAAAAAATGAGCGCTTGAAAACTTCAGTTTGCAATAGTTTATTGAGAACTACTAGACAAGAAACAAAAGAGCTGTCATTGTCACAAATATTTAAAAGCGTTCAAACATACAGACACACAACAATAACACTAAAACAGACAGACCTAACCTTTTAGGTATAACCTACATAATGTTGACTTACATTCAGGTTCCTTAAAGATCAAAGCTAGGTTGAATGGCGGTTAAATTAAGATTATAATGTCATGTTTAATGAGAAACACCATGAGGTCCTTATTAAATGGCACTACTGTATGGGGTCAAAGCTCACACTCTCCTGCGGCGTCGCTGTAAGATTTGACCAGGGCAATCGGTGGCCTTGCAGCCACAAGACTCAATATACATATAAGAGTGGTTGATGTTTGACCCATCAGGGCAAGTCAGAGTCACTTCCTTCTTACTGGTTGTCATTTCCTGACAGCAAGAGCAAGAGTGCACCAGAGTGTTCGCCTCTGCGGAGTATCTGTTTCAACACACAAACCATTAGTCAGAGGATCACTTGTTGATTATAATGTGTACAGAGTTAATGAGAAATGAAGGTCTAGATTTAGGTACTCACATGGAGGAGGTACCACACAAGCCTGTGCAAGAGGTTATTTCCACGGGTGTGGTGCTAATACAGCCTTTGCTAACCAAGAAAGTGCTGTTTCTCTGGACATTACATCTGTTGTTCAGTGTACCTGAGAGAAATGACAAACACACGATTAGTCTTACGCAAGACATTTGGGAAGTTTTACAAAGTGGTACACCCTGTACTTACAGAAATTGTGCTAATATTGACTTTTAAGCTCTCAGTATTGACTATTTACAGCCAACTATGAATAATGGAGTAGCATGACCCACCACTTTTATCACTTACAAATCATGTATGTCAAATTAATAGATTTTTTGAGTGATTTAACAGTCAGTGGATAAATGTTTTAAAGCTGTAAATCAAAGGAAAAAAATAAACTTTCAATTGAGTTCATCAATCTGTCCGTGGTAGACATAAGAGATGTTTTCATAGGACGCGTTCTTCACGTTCCACCTGTACAATGCCTCAAACGGGCGCTGTTTGGTGCATGTCACTGTGGTTGCATCGCATTTCACTGGTTTTCAGCATCTCTAGCCATAAACGCGGCATTTTTAGGATGCTATCAATTTAAGCCCAAAGTATACTTAAATTTTGATGTGAACTATCAGCGTCTACATACAGTCGAACACTAAGCCTGTCAAATTTTACTTTATATAAATGTGTGCAATTGCCGCATGCATGCTATGAATATTATTAGACACCAGACAATTTCTCTTCAGGAGTTTAGACCCATAAAGGTGCCTTAAAATTCTTTCAGACTCAAATTACACAAATGCAGGTATCGCTTGACCTCCTCAAACATGCACTCTTGATGTGCACATCTACTGTTATTGCTTTTTAATGGTAAATGGTCTGCACATATATAGCACCTTTTTTAACATTAGCGGTTACCAAAGCGCTTTACACTGTGACTCATTCCCCCATTCACACACACATTCACATAAATTCATACATCAATGATGGCAGAGCTGCCATGCAAGGCACTAGCCTGCAATTGGGAGCAACTTGGGGTTCAGTGTTTTGCCCAAGGACACTTCGGCATGTGGACTCATGTGGGTCGGGAATCGAATCGCCAACCCTGCGATTAGTGGACAACCCACTCTACCACCTGAGCCACAGCAGCCACATAACACATTTTACCTTCGTCTCCTGTTTTTACTGGCGGTTACATCTTATTCTAGAGCTTCTTCATGACAGCAAAGGCTCAGATGTGAGTGTTGCCACCTTGTGGACCCACTAGTTCGTGCAAATAATTCCAGGTGCATGCGCAGTCAGAGATGCTTGTGGTTAGAAAAATTGGACTGCTAGCATTCAGTGCTCGAGCACTCTGAGATTAGTGTCACGCGTGACCATCTGTGTCTGACCAAAGTACAGTTTGGGCTTTAAATGCAGTATGAATCTTCTCAAGACCTTGGGATTCTGCGGAGAATTGGGAGTTGCGCGTACTGCCCAGTGCTGACAGTGACTTGCAAAAACATGGAGGCATTACAGTAAGCTTTATGTGCTCTGTTGGTTGGACAATTCCTTATTACGATTACTTAATTTTGAAATTAGCGTTATTTTTATATCATTAATTGCACTGACTTTGCATGTTAAATTATTAGCCTTAATATTTTTGCCATTACTGTAAAATTAATCCTGATTTATGTTCCCAAATAAGCATCTCAAATGTCTTAGAAGAGACTCTTACTGTATGTGAAATTTTGTACTTACATGTTGCACAGCAGCCATCTGCATCCATTGTTTCTGTTCCCTGTAGGAAAAAAAGAAACACCATTTTCAATTCCACTGAATTCATATAACAGTGTTCCCACAGTTTAAACAACATAGTGTCATGTGCAGGCCACTCACAGGAATACAGTCTTCAGGGTTGAAGGGTGGACAAGTGGTCTTAGTCCCAACTGCAACTGGGTTCCCATTAATTAGTTCACAATTGTATTTCATACATTGATCATTAGTTGGCTTCCATGTCTGGTTAACCTGTAAGAGGGACGATTGAAAAAAAAAAAGAGTAAATGCTTATTGTAGATGTAAATGTTAATTAATTTGACTTTCCAATGGACTTCAGTCCAGCCGAATTGTGTGTCCATTCGATAGGTAAAATTGTAGTTTATTTTGACGTTGATCGCTCAGTTGATGAAATATTACAAATGCATCTTTACAAAAACAATTTCTTCATCCGGAAAATATTGCTTGTAAAAATGAAAAGTAACCTAGCACATTAAGATCGTAAAGCCCACTGAACGGACTGTATGTCTATTCCTTACAACCTCATTTCCATTAGTTTTCTGCTGTTTACGTTAAGTAAGGTCTATTCAAATGTTAAAATGCTGATCTAAATAGGACACACGTGGATAAAAACTCACCAGGATTGTGTGTGGGACATTATCGTGCACAACCACACAATTAGAGCTCACACACTGTCCACAGCACTGACCAGGAAGAACTTGGTATTCTTGACCCTACAGGACATAAGAGGGAGAAAGGTATAAGATTGACTGACAACTGACACCAAACAGGGCATTAAAAGGCAGCTATATCTTCTGCGACTCTTTCTTTGCTAATGGTTCACACCCCCAAATTCTTTGAGGCTTATAGAAAAACAAACCGAGAGGGCACAGAAGCATTTAACCCTAAACCAATATACAAACAGTTTTTTACACAAAGTGATTGTCACAACTTTTTCTATACCTCTGGACATTCAGTGTAGCAGTCAGCGATCACACACTCTTGAGCAAACAGCATCGTGTCAGGATCTACGTTCGAACCGCAGGTACACATCATACAAGGATCATAACTTGGCATTGGTGAGCCAGGCTGGAGAGAAAGAGCGAGAGAGTTATGAAGTGTGTGCAGAAGGTGTTTTAGAGACATGATCAATTAGATTAATCAGTGCATTATGTGAATAATTCAAATACATCTTAAAACCCTAGTGCATATAATGGCTAATTGTGTTTATATAAGGAACTAATATCTTATCTTACCTGATACACTGTTGTATTAGAGACACAGACTTCCATGGGTGCTGTAAAGATTGAGAAGCAAATTAGTATACAGTAAACATTTGCATTGCACAACACCAAACAGTACAGCATTCTCATTTACTGAGAGCGACTGGTTCATACTCACTGCAGTCATAACCTGGACAGCAGCTCTCTGAAGTAACATTGATGGACAGTGCAAAGCCAGGTGGACACTGGATTGCAGGAACAGGGCACAGACTCATATCGCAATCTACAGAATAATGACAAAAATGGTTAAACATTTTGAGCCAGCTTTGGCATTTCAGTGCAACACTTCTTGTTGAAGATTGGCTGTCTTCGAATCACTTACTGCATTCATAGCTCTCACAGCAGTCCACTGTTGAGATGACAAGCACTTGTCCGGGCTCATTACAAGTAACTTGTTCCACTGCAGGGCAGGTTACAGGCTGGCAACGGACACTGATGGAATCCCGTCACACTCGCAAATTTCACATCCACTCTTCCACGTGTCATTGGGCTGCAAAACCAGAAGACAGGATTGAGTAAAGGAGCCAGTATGTAGGCATCTGAAATCACTTTTTACATACTTGGAAAAGAGAATTCATACCTGTTTTGGGATGCCGTCAGGGCCGGTGCAAGCTTGAGGATAAAAAGAAGTAATGAATCCAAATAATTCAGACCATGTCCTCAGTTTTATCAGGGTTTATGTGTTCTATAATTGTCCTTTCAATCGAATATCTCGATAACTCGTTATAAATCATATATTGTATGGATGAAATAAACAGGACAAAGTACTCACCACATGAGGCAACGCAGACATCCGAATAGGAACTGAACAAAACAGATCCTTCCTCACAAAAGCATCCCTCACTCATGCTGGTGCTGGACGTCTCGTTCAAATACTTATCATTGTACCTGCACACCAAATAAAGATTCAATCAGGTATGCTCCAAGAGTTCGAGATAGGATTACAAATTCATCAACTTATTTTCTTAATGAAAATAGACATTTCTAAAGATAATCATTGTTTGATGAATATCAACTATGCATGTGCTGGTAATGTTTTTCAACAGGAATATGACAGGTGTATATGTAACCAGTCCTGGTCGCCCCGCTCCGAACGGGACTCAAACCGATGTCTCCGGCGTGGGAGGCGGGTGCGCTAACAAGGAGGCTAAAGGCTACAGCCTCTAGCGTCAGTCGCTAGTGCACCTCTTGAGGTCAGGAGAGTGAGGTTTACAGCTATCTACTGGCTGGTTCCCATTACACTCACCCCCCTAAACCTCACTCCCATCTGGTTCACAGCACCATTGTAACCAGTCCTGGTCGCCCCGCTCCGAACGGGACTCGAACCGGCGTATATATATATATATATATATATATATATATAGTGTTTGGAGCTTTTGGAAAAGGTGTTAAAAATCATTTATTTACTGAGCATTGCAGGTTGGTTCCACTGCTGGGCCACAATGATTGTACACTTTAGAGGCAGGACATGTAACCTCTATGAACAAGAAAAGACAAAATCTAATGTTAAAAAGAACAGTCATCTAGTACACATTGTTTTGTCATGTTCTATATGCAAATCTCATATTCTATGTTTACTATTGTCTGTCCAATACTACCATTTTCTATGTGAAATATACCCAAGAGGTACTTTTTTTGTCTTTGATCCTTCAAATGACACCTATCTGTATACAGTCTTAAAAGCGAATTCAAAAACTTCGAATAGTAATGTCAGTTCAGAATATAATGTAGTAATTAAATGCATTAACAGTTTTATTATTATTCCTTATAAAAGACAGAAAACTATATAGTACCACATTCTCCATTGGTATGACTTCTCCAGTCCACACAAATGCCTTCCTTAGCACAGGCAGAAGCGTAGGCTTGTAAACTGGAACAGCCAGAAACCACTGTGGTGCAAACATCAAATCTACAACCCTCCACATAGATATCAGAAGAGATTGCTTTGCGGCATTCCTCAAACACCCTGTCATAAGATCACAAGAGTATCAAACCCAATGAACAGGTCAAAGATAATAGGCATTGGGAAGCCATTAAAGCTAGATTGAGACATTTTTATCGATATTTTAATACTTTCTCCAAAATCAATTTATACATAGACAATTATAAGTAAACCATTGGCAATTTAAAAAATTTCCCTGTAAAGTGTGAACACCATCAAAACACTGGTCTGCTTGTTTAAGTAGCTTGTCCAGCCCGACAAAGCAACATTGACTCAACCAATAGTGAGAGTTTATGGTCAGAATACTTGACCAATGGCAGGTGGGTGTGCTTAGAAAACATGTTTGGAAACAATCAGTATTGCTTCAACTCTAGTGGCGCAGAAATGCCACACTTCAGCTTTAAAAAGTGTACTGGCTTTCCCACTATGTTTTAAAGGATCCTTGCCTGCTATTGATGAGCTCACAAATAGATGGCTTGCAAGTGCTCTGAGTGCTTTCAGGATGCTTGGTGGTAGATAATGGTGCAGGGGTGGGCAGAACACAGTCCTCATTTGGAAGCTGCCAGTCAAAGGCTGTTTCAAGGCAAGACTTAACCTCACCAGATGTAGAGCTGCAGTCATTCTCTTTGATGTTATCACAGGTACCTGTGGGGGAATATGACGATTATGACATATGCATAAATTATTTTCCTTGCATACTGTATGCTTGCATATATGCACCTGTTAGTAATGTGTGTAACTGAAATAGCCAATACCCACATACTGCAGTGACCACATACCTCTGGCCATGTAGTGTATTCTGACTCCTATTTTGATTCAGGCTTAAGAAATATTAACATGGATATATGTGTTTTATGAGTAAATGCTTGTATGAGGAAATCAATCACTCACCACACAGGCCCTCTGTGTTTTGCTGGAAGACTGAAAAAGGCAAGTTTATAGCAAATGTCGTCCCTGTATAGGTAACCTGAGCCTGAATTTCTGGAATCTCCAACATGACTTCGACACCAGTGCTAGTAATTACCAGGTACGCCATTTTTGAAAGCCGGGTAGACTTGTTTCTGGTCAATCATCACCTACAATTTTCCAAGATATTCAAATAGAGTGACAATGGGGACAATTGTACAAAAATATATATCTGAAACAATAAAATATTACATGTATAGAAGGTGACAAATAATTACCACATTGTTGACAACATCAGAAATAAGGGTTTGGGTTAAAACAATCTCCTGTGATTTGTAATTTATTATTAGAGCCTGTGAACAGAAAGAACCTCCAGCATTGCAATATTGCTTATCATGGACAATCATTAGATTATGTGTCTGTACTGATTCTTGAAATAATATGTATGAGCAGTGGTTTTCAAATGTATAATCTTGTCCATCAAACGTCACATAATGGTTGCCACCCCATCCGTTACAAAAGCCTGCAAAAATACAAACATGTTAACAGTCACTTTGGTAAAATATACATGTAAACATTATGTGTTAAAATACAGTATTTGCAGTGTTACAGATATAAGATAACCCGTGCTAAACTTACATTCACATTCATATGTGAAACAGCAGCCAGTAGCATCATAGACTTTAATTGGGGTGCGACCATTTTCACAGTTGGGAAGCTGAACTGGCTCACATTCATACGGTTTGTAGACAACAGTGCCGTTCATACAGGTTGCTGCTGTGCAGTTATCAATCTCCCAGGTTTCACCACTCTGTTATTTAATGCAGAAATAAACATACACTGAATAATAAATATAAACATAAGTTATTTTCCCCTTTTTATGTACAATTCCTTTAAACATTTATGTGGAACAGATGTATGACAAAGTTGAGGATATATTAATCATCATCTGACTTATGGTGTACCTGTTTTGGTGGGTCAAGAGCATCACAATTAGGCCCAAAGGTTGTACTTGGTACTTCTGAGGTTGTTGTGGTTGTGGACATGAATGTAACAGGGTGTTTTGTGCCCAGGGAACTGTTGGTTGTTGTTGAACTAGAAGAGGTTGTTGTTTCAGAGGGTATAGTTGGTGATGAAGTAGGCTGGCAAGATGTTGATGTCTTTACAATACTGCAAGTTACATTACAGTATGCCGTAAAGCACCAACCAAAGCCATCAGTCACATTATAAATTAGATCCCTGAAAAAGATAGAAGTTATAATTTTTTTTTCTTTTCTAAATCACAAAATTGAATAAGGAAAGTCAAGAAGTATAGGACTTTCTACCTGGTTGAAAATTTGTGGCATTCACTAAGCAGCAAATACTAGAAGTGGAGGAGAATACAGGAGATACTGTAGTCACTGGAAGGACGCCAGTGAAAGATGGCAAGGTTTGAGTAATAGGTGCGATTGAGGTCTCCATAGATGTGGATGAGTGGAAAACAATAGAAGTGGTACTAGTGATAGTTGAAAGATTTTCTGTAATTGGTGAAATGGATGATCTGTACAATGTTGTGGTTGTCTCAAAAGCTGAAGTATTGTTGTGAAGTGGAGTAGTACTTTGATCCTTGACAAGGATAGAAGTAGATGGGATTGCAGTTGTAATGGATGCAGTAGTTGTGGCAACTCTTATTGGTGCTGATGATCCTGTAGATGATCGGACAGTAGTGCTTCCCTCCTTGACAATGACAGTAGTGGATGGGATGACTGGTGTGGTGGTTGAAAGAGTTGTTTCGGCTGTGAGGGGCTCTGTTGTTGAAGAAACTCCCTCAGTGCTAATCTCAGGTGCAGTGGATGACTCAGCTGGAGTTGTTGTAGGTACAACTATTGTAATTGGCACCGTAGTTGTGGTAGTTTGTGTTGTTGGTTGGGTTGAAGTAACGACAGGTATTGAGGTTTGTTTCACTGGCACAGATGAGCTTACAGATGTTGACGTTTCAGAAGGTGTAGATGTATTTTCTACAAAAGTTGTTGTGGCACTAGTTGTTGTTGTTGTTTGACTTGTTGGACCAGGCGTCATCTCCTTTGGCGGCTTGGTAGTGGTGGACAAAGGTGTTTGAGATGTGGTTATTTCATTTTCAGTTACAGTCTCAGTTGTGGTTGGTTCTCCAGTAGTTTGAGTATTTGTAGATGA
This sequence comes from Xyrauchen texanus, assembly GCF_025860055.1. Taxonomy (NCBI): domain Eukaryota; kingdom Metazoa; phylum Chordata; class Actinopteri; order Cypriniformes; family Catostomidae; genus Xyrauchen; species Xyrauchen texanus. The sequence continues at coordinate 13,329 of NW_026266453.1, forward strand.
TGCAGTAGTTGTGGCAACTCTTATTGGTGCTGATGATCCTGTAGATGATCGGACAGTAGTGCTTCCCTCCTCGACAATGACAGTAGTGGATGGGATGACTGGTGTGGTGGTTGAAAGAGTTGTTTCGGCTGTGAGGGGCTCTGTTGTTGAAGAAACTCCCTCAGTGCTAATCTCAGGTGCAGTGGATGACTCAGCTGGAGTTGTTGTAGATACAACTGTTGTAATTGGCACCGTAGTTGTGGTTGTTAGCGTTGTTGGTTGTGTTGTAGTAGCGACTGGTATTGAGGTTTGTTTCATTGGCACAGATGAGCTTACAGATGTTGGCGTTTCAGAAGGTGTAGATGTATTTTCTTCAAAAGTTGTTGTGGCAATAGTTGTTGTTTGGCTTGTTGGCCCAGACGTCATCTCCTTTGGCGGCTTGGTAGTTGTGGACAAAGGTGTCTGAGATGTGGTTATTTCATTTTCAGTTACAGTCTCAGTTGTGGTTGGTTCTCCAGTTGTTTGAGTATTTGTAGATGATGCAGTAGTTGTGGCAACTCTTATTGGTGCTGATGATCCTGTAGATGATCGGACAGTAGTGCTTACCTCCTCGACAATGACAGTAGTGGATGGGATGACTGGTGTGGTGGTTGAAAGAGTTGTTTCGGCTGTGAGGGGCTCTGTTGTTGAAGAAACTCCCTCAGTGCTAATCTCAGGTGCAGTGGATGACTCAGCTGGAGTTGTTGTAGATACAACTGTTGTAATTGGCACCGTAGTTGTGCTTGTTAGCGTTGTTGGTTGTGTTGAAGTAACGACTGGTATTGAGGTTTGTTTCATTGGCACAGATGAGCTTACAGATGTTGACGTTTCAGAAGGTGTAGATGTATTTTCTTCAAAAGTTGTTGTGGCAATAGTTGTTGTTGTTTGACTTGTTGGACCAGACGTCATCTCCTTTGGCAGCTTGGTAGTGGTGGACAAAGGTGTCTGAGATGTGGTTATTTCATTTTCAGTTACAGTCTCAGTTGTGGTTGGTTCTCCAGTTGTTTGAGTATTTGTAGATGATGCAGTAGTTGTGGCAACTCTTATTGGTGCTGACGATCCCGTAGATGATCGGACAGTAGTGCTTCCCTCCTCGACAATGACAGTAGTGGATGGGATGACTGGTGTGGTGGTTGAAAGAGTTGTTTCGGCTGTGAGGGGCTCTGTTGTTGAAGAAACTCCCTCAGTGCTAATCTCAGGTGCAGTGGATGACTCAGCTGGAGTTGTTGTAGATACAACTGTTGTAATTGGCAACCTAGTTGTGGATGTTACCATTGTTGGTTGGGTTGAAGTAACGACTGGTATTGAGGTTTGTTTCATTGGCACAGATGAGCTTACAGATGTTGACGTTTCAGAAGGTGTAGATGTATTTTCTTCAAAAGTTGTTGTGGCAATAGTTGTTGTTTGGCTTGTTGGACCAGACGTCATCTCCTTTGGCGGCTTGGTAGTGGTGGACAAAGGTGTCTGAGATGTGGTTATTTCTTTTTCAGTTACAGTCTCAGTTGTGGTTGGTTCTCCAGTTGTTTGAGTATTTGTAGATGATGCAGAAGTTGTGGCAACTCTTATTGGTGCTGATGATCCTGTAGATAATCGGACAGTAGTGCTTCCCTCCTCGACAATGACAGTAGTGGATGGGATGGCTGGTGTGGTGGTTGAAAGAGTTGTTTCGGCTGTTATGGGCTCTGTTGTTGAAGAAACTCCCTCAGTGCTAATCTCAGGTGCAGTGGATGACTCAGCTGGAGTTGTTGTAGATACAACTGTTGTAATTGGCACCATAGTTGTGATTGTTAGCGTTGTTGGTTGTGTTGAAGTAACGACTGGTATTGAGGTTTGTTTCATTGGCACAGATGAGCTGACAGATGTTGACGTTTCAGAAGGTGTAGATGTATTTTCTTCAAAAGTTGTTGTGGCAATAGTTGTTGTTTGGCTTGTTGGACCAGACGTCATCTCCTTTGGTGGCTTGGTAGTGGTGGACAAAGGTGTCTGAGATGTGGTTATTTCATTTTCAGTTACAGTCTCAGTTGTGGTTGGTTCTCCAGTTGTTTGAGTATTTGTAGATGATACAGTAGTTGTGGCAACTCTTATTGGTGCTGATGATCCTGTAGATGATCGGACAGTAGTGCTTCCCTCCTCGACAATGACAGTAGTGGATAGGATGACTGGTGTGGTGGTTGAAAGAGTTGTTTCTGCTGTGAGGGGCTCTGTTGTTGAAGAAACTCCCTCAGTGCTAATCTCAGGTACAGTGGATGACTCAGCTGGAGTTGTTGTAGATACAACTGTTGTAATTGGCACCGTAGTTGTGGTTGTTAGCGTTGTTGGTTGGGTTGAAGTAACGACTGGTATTGAGGTTTGTTTCATTGGCACAGATGAGCTTACAGATGTTGACGTTTCAGAAGGTGTAGATGTATTTTCTTCAAAAGTTGTTGTGGCAATAGTTGTTGTTTGGCTTGTTGGACCAGATGTCATCTCCTTTGGCGGCTTGGTAGTGGTGGACAAAGGTGTCTGAGATGTGGTTATTTCATTTTCAGTTACAGTCTCAGTTGTGGTTGGTTCTCCAGTTGTTTGAGTATTTGTAGATGATGCAGTAGTTGTGGCAACTCTTATTGGTGCTGATGATCCTGTAGATAATCGGACAGTAGTGCTTCCCTCCTCGACAATGACAGTAGTGGATGGGATGGCTGGTGTGGTGGTTGAAAGAGTTGTTTCGGCTGTTATGGGCTCTGTTGTTGAAGAAACTCCCTCAGTGCTAATCTCAGGTGCAGTGGATGACTCAGCTGGAGTTGTTGTAGATACAACTGTTGTAATTGGCACCGTAGTTGTGGTTGTTAGCGTTGTTGGTTGGGTTGAAGTAACGACTGGTATTGAGGTTTGTTTCATTGGCACAGATGAGCTTACAGATGTTGACGTTTCAGAAGGTGTAGATGTATTTTCTTCAAAAGTTGTTGTGGCAATAGTTGTTGTTTGGCTTGTTGGACCAGATGTCATCTCCTTTGGCGGCTTGGTAGTGGTGGACAAAGGTGTCTGAGATGTGGTTATTTCTTTTCAGTTACAGTCTCAGTTGTGGTTGGTTCTCCAGTTGTTTGAGTATTTGTAGATGATGCAGAAGTTGTGGCAACTCTTATTGGTGCTGATGATCCTGTAGATAATCGGACAGTAGTGCTTCCCTCCTCGACAATGACAGTAGTGGATGGGATGGCTGGTGTGGTGGTTGAAAGAGTTGTTTCGGCTGTTATGGGCTCTGTTGTTGAAGAAACTCCCTTAGTGCTAATCTCAGGTGCAGTGGATGACTCAGCTGGAGTTGTTGTAGATACAACTGTTGTAATTGGCACCGTAGTTGTGATTGTTAGCGTTGTTGGTTGTGTTGAAGTAACGACTGGTATTGAGGTTTGTTTCATTGGCACAGATGAGCTTACAGATGTTGACGTTTCAGAAGGTGTAGATGTATTTTCTTCAAAAGTTGTTGTGGCAATAGTTGTTGTTTGGCTTGTTGGACCAGACGTCATCTCCTTTGGCGGCTTGGTAGTGGTGGACAAAGGTGTCTGAGATGTGGTTATTTCATTTTCAGTTACAGTCTCAGTTGTGGTTGGTTCTCCAGTTGTTTGAGTATTTGTAGATGATGCAGTAGTTGTGGCAACTCTTATTGGTGCTGATGATCCTGTAGATAATCGGACAGTAGTGCTTCCCTCCTCGACAATGACAGTAGTGGATGGGATGACTGGTGTGGTGGTTGAAAGAGTTGTTTCGGCTGTTGTGGCCTCTGTTGTTGAAGAAACTCCCTTAGTGCTAATCTCAGGTGCAGTGGATGACTCAGCTGGAGTTGTTGTAGATACAACTGTTGTAATTGGCACCGTAGTTGTGATTGTTAGCGTTGTTGGTTGTGTTGAAGTAACGACTGGTATTGAGGTTTGTTTCATTGGCACAGATGAGCTTACAGATGTTGACGTTTCAGAAGGTGTAGATGTATTTTCTTCAAAAGTTGTTGTGGCAATAGTTGTTGTTGTTTGACTTGTTGGACCAGACGTAATCTCCTTTGGTGGCTTGGTAGTGGTGGACAAAGGTGTCTGAGATGTGGTTATTTCATTTTCAGTTACAGTCTCAGTTGTGGTTGGTTCTCCAGTTGTTTGAGTATTTGTAGATGATGCAGTAGTTGTGGCAACTCTTATTGGTGCTGATGATCCTGTAGATGATCGGAGAGTAGTGCTTCCTCCTCGACAATGACAGTAGTGGAAGGGATGACTGGTGTGGTGGTTGAAAGAGTTGTTTCGGCTGTTATGGGCTCTGTTGTTGAAGAAACTCCCTCAGTGCTAATCTCAGGTGCAGTGGATGACTCAGCTGGAGTTGTTGTAGATACAACTGTTGTAATTGGCACCGTAGTTGTGGTTGTTAGCGTTGTTGGTTGTGTTGAAGTAACGACTGGTATTGAGGTTTGTTTCATTGGCACAGATGAGCTTACAGATGTTGACGTTTCAGAAGGTGTAGATATATTTTCTTCAAAAGTTGTTGTGGCAATAGTTGTTGTTTGGCTTGTTGGACCAGACGTCATCTCCTTTGGTGGCTTGGTAGTGGTGGACAAAGGTGTCTGAGATGTGGTTATTTCATTTTCAGTTACAGTCTCAGTTGTGGTTGGTTCTCCAGTTGTTTGAGTATTTGTAGATGATACAGTAGTTGTGGCAACTCTTATTGGTGCTGATGATCCTGTAGATGATCGGACAGTAGTGCTTCCCTCCTCGACAATGACAGTAGTGGATGGGATGACTGGTGTGGTGGTTGAAAGAGTTGTTTCTGCTGTGAGGGGCTCTGTTGTTGAAGAAACTCCCTCAGTGCTAATCTCAGGTACAGTGGATGACTCAGCTGGAGTTGTTGTAGATACAACTGTTGTAATTGGCACCGTAGTTGTGGTTGTTAGCGTTGTTGGTTGTGTTGAAGTAACGACTGGTATTGAGGTTTGTTTCATTGGCACAGATGAGCTGACAGATGTTGACATTTCAGAAGGTGTAGATGTATTTTCTTCAAAAGTTGTTGTGGCAATAGTTGTTGTTTGGCTTGTTGGACCAGACGTCATCTCCTTTGGCGGCTTGGTAGTGGTGGACAAAGGTGTCTGAGATGTGGTTATTTCATTTTCAGTAACAGTCTCAGTTGTGGTTGGTTCTCCAGTTGTTTGAGTATTTGTAGATGATGCAGTAGTTGTGGCAACTCTTATTGGTGCTGATGATCCTGTAGATGATCGGACAGTAGTGCTTCCCTCCTCGACAATGACTGTAGTGGATGGGATGACTGGTGTGGTGGTTGAAAGAGTTGTTTCGGCTGTTATGGGCTCTGTTGTTGAAGAAACTCCCTTAGTGCTAATCTCAGGTGCAGTGGATGACTCAGCTGGAGTTGTTGTAGATACAACTGTTGTAATTGGCACCGTAGTTGTGATTGTTAGCGTTGTTGGTTGTGTTGAAGTAACGACTGGTATTGAGGTTTGTTTCATTGGCACAGATGAGCTGACAGATGTTGACATTTCAGAAGGTGTAGATGTATTTTCTTCAAAAGTTGTTGTGGCAATAGTTGTTGTTTGGCTTGTTGGACCAGACGTCATCTCCTTTGGCGGCTTGGTAGTGGTGGACAAAGGTGTCTGAGATGTGGTTATTTCATTTTCAGTTACAGTCTCAGTTGTGGTTGGTTCTCCAGTTGTTTGAGTATTTGTAGATGATGCAGTAGTTGTGGCAACTCTTATTGGTGCTGATGATCCTGTAGATGATCGGAGAGTAGTGCTTCCCTCCTCGACAATGACAGTAGTGGATGGGATGACTGGTGTGGTGGTTGAAAGAGTTGTTTCTGCTGTGAGGGGCTCTGTTGTTGAAGAAACTCCCTCAGTGCTAATCTCAGGTACAGTGGATGACTCAGCTGGAGTTGTTGTAGATACAACTGTTGTAATTGGCACCGTAGTTGTGGTTGTTAGCGTTGTTGGTTGTGTTGAAGTAACGACTGGTATTGAGGTTTGTTTCATTGGCACAGATGAGCTGACAGATGTTGACATTTCAGAAGGTGTAGATGTATTTTCTTCAAAAGTTGTTGTGGCAATAGTTGTTGTTTGGCTTGTTGGACCAGACGTCATCTCCTTTGGCGGCTTGGTAGTGGTGGACAAAGGTGTCTGAGATGTGGTTATTTCATTTTCAGTTACAGTCTCAGTTGTGGTTGGTTCTCCAGTTGTTTGAGTATTTGTAGATGATGCAGTAGTTGTGGCAACTCTTATTGGTGCTGATGATCCTGTAGATGATCGGACAGTAGTGCTTCCCTCCTCGACAATGACTGTAGTGGATGGGATGACTGGTGTGGTGGTTGAAAGAGTTGTTTCGGCGGTTATGGGCTCTGTTGTTGAAGAAACTCCCTTAGTGCTAATCTCAGGTGCAGTGGATGACTCAGCTGGAGTTGTTGTAGATACAACTGTTGTAATTGGCACCGTAGTTGTGGTTGTTAGCGTTGTTGGTTGTGTTGAAGTAACGACTGGTATTGAGGTTTGTTTCATTGGCACAGATGAGCTGACAGATGTTGACGTTTCAGAAGATGTAGATGTATTTTCTTCAAAAGTTGTTGTGGCAATAGTTGTTGTTTGGCTTGTTGGACCAGACGTCATCTCCTTTGGCGGCTTGGTAGTGGTGGACAAAGGTGTCTGAGATGTGGTTATTTCATTTTCAGTAACAGTCTCAGTTGTGGTTGGTTCTCCAGTTGTTTGAGTATTTGTAGATGATGCAGAAGTTGTGGCAACTCTTATTGGTGCTGATGATCCTGTAGATGATCGGACAGTAGTGCTTCCCTCCTCGACAATGACAGTAGTGGATGGGATGACTGGTGTGGTGGTTGAAAGAGTTGTTTCGGCTGTTATGGCCTCTGTTGTTGAAGAAACTCCCTTAGTGCTAATCTCAGGTGCAGTGGATGACTCAGCTGGAGTTGTTGTAGATACAACTGTTGTAATTGGCACCGTAGTTGTGATTGTTAGCGTTGTTGGTTGTGTTGAAGTAACGACTGGTATTGAGGTTTGTTTCATTGGCACAGATGAGCTTACAGATGTTGACGTTTCAGAAGGTGTAGATGTATTTTCTTCAAAAGTTGTTGTGGCAATAGTTGTTGTTGTTTGACTTGTTGGACCAGACGTAATCTCCTTTGGTGGCTTGGTAGTGGTGGACAAAGGTGTCTGAGATGTGGTTATTTCATTTTCAGTTACAGTCTCAGTTGTGGTTGGTTCTCCAGTTGTTTGAGTATTTGTAGATGATGCAGTAGTTGTGGCAACTCTTATTGGTGCTGATGATCCTGTAGATGATCGGAGAGTAGTGCTTCCCTCCTCGACAATGACAGTAGTGGAAGGGATGACTGGTGTGGTGGTTGAAAGAGTTGTTTCGGCTTTTATGGGCTCTGTTGTTGAAGAAACTCCCTCAGTGCTAATCTCAGGTGCAGTGGATGACTCAGCTGGAGTTGTTGTAGATACAACTGTTGTAATTGGCACCGTAGTTGTGATTGTTAGCGTTGTTGGTTGTGTTGAAGTAACGACTGGTATTGAGGTTTGTTTCATTGGCACAGATGAGCTGACAGATGTTGACGTTTCAGAAGGTGTAGATGTATTTTCTTCAAAAGTTGTTGTGGCAATAGTTGTTGTTTGGCTTGTTGGACCAGACGTCATCTCCTTTGGTGGCTTGGTAGTGGTGGACAAAGGTGTCTGAGATGTGGTTATTTCATTTTCAGTTACAGTCTCAGTTGTGGTTGGTTCTCCAGTTGTTTGAGTATTTGTAGATGATACAGTAGTTGTGGCAACTCTTATTGGTGCTGATGATCCTGTAGATGATCGGACAGTAGTGCTTCCCTCCTCGACAATGACAGTAGTGGATGGGATGACTGGTGTGGTGGTTGAAAGAGTTGTTTCTGCTGTGAGGGGCTCTGTTGTTGAAGAAACTCCCTCAGTGCTAATCTCAGGTACAGTGGATGACTCAGCTGGAGTTGTTGTAGATACAACTGTTGTAATTGGCACCGTAGTTGTGGTTGTTAGCGTTGTTGGTTGTGTTGAAGTAACGACTGGTATTGAGGTTTGTTTCATTGGCACAGATGAGCTGACAGATGTTGACGTTTCAGAAGGTGTAGATGTATTTTCTTCAAAAGTTGTTGTGGCAATAGTTGTTGTTTGGCTTGTTGGACCAGACGTCATCTCCTTTGGCGGCTTGGTAGTGGTGGACAAAGGTGTCTGAGATGTGGTTATTTCATTTTCAGTAACAGTCTCAGTTGTGGTTGGTTCTCCAGTTGTTTGAGTATTTGTAGATGATGCAGTAGTTGTGGCAACTCTTATTGGTGCTGATGATCCTGTAGATGATCGGACAGTAGTGCTTCCCTCCTCTACAATGACAGTAGTGGAAGGGATGACTGGTGTGGTGGTTGAAAGAGTTGTTTCGGCTTTTATGGGCTCTGTTGTTGAAGAAACTCCCTCAGTGCTAATCTCAGGTGCAGTGGATGACTCAGCTGGAGTTGTTGTAGATACAACTGTTGTAATTGGCACCGTAGTTGTGATTGTTAGCGTTGTTGGTTGTGTTGAAGTAACGACTGGTATTGAGGTTTGTTTCATTGGCACAGATGAGCTGACAGATGTTGACGTTTCAGAAGGTGTAGATGTATTTTCTTCAAAAGTTGTTGTGGCAATAGTTGTTGTTTGGCTTGTTGGACCAGACGTCATCTCCTTTGGTGGCTTGGTAGTGGTGGACAAAGGTGTCTGAGATGTGGTTATTTCATTTTCAGTTACAGTCTCAGTTGTGGTTGGTTCTCCAGTTGTTTGAGTATTTGTAGATGATACAGTAGTTGTGGCAACTCTTATTGGTGCTGATGATCCTGTAGATGATCGGACAGTAGTGCTTCCTCCTCGACAATGACAGTAGTGGATGGGATGACTGGTGTGGTGGTTGAAAGAGTTGTTTCTGCTGTGAGGGGCTCTGTTGTTGAAGAAACACCCTCAGTGCTAATCTCAGGTACAGTGGATGACTCAGCTGGAGTTGTTGTAGATACAACTGTTGTAATTGGCACCGTAGTTGTGATTGTTAGCGTTGTTGGTTGTGTTGAAGTAACGACTGGTATTGAGGTTTGTTTCATTGGCACAGATGAGCTTACAGATGTTGACGTTTCAGAAGGTGTAGATGTATTTTCTTCAAAAGTTGTTGTGGCAATAGTTGTTGTTGTCTGACTTGTTGGACCAGACGTGATCTCCTTTGGCGGCTTGGTAGTTGTGGACAAAGGTGTCTGAGATGTGGTTATTTCATTTTCAGTTACAGTCTCAGTTGTGGTTGGTTCTCCAGTTGTTTGAGTATTTGTAGATGATGCAGTAGTTGTGGCAACTCTTATTGGTGCTGATGATCCTGTAGATGATCGGACAGTAGTGCTTCCCTCCTCAACAATGACAGTAGTGGATGGGATGACTGGTGTGGTGGTTGAAAGAGTTGTTTCGGCTGTTATGGGCTCTGTTGTTGAAGAAACTCCCTTAGTGCTAATCTGAGGTGCAGTGGATGACTCAGCTGGAGTTGTTGTAGATACAACTGTTGTAATTGGCACTGTAGTTGTGGTTGTTAGCGTTGTTGGTTGTGTTGAAGTAACGACTGGTATTGAGGTTTGTTTCATTGGCACAGATGAGCTTACAGATGTTGACGTTTCAGAAGGTGTAGATGTATTTTCTTCAAAAGTTGTTGTGGCAATAGTTGTTGTTGTTTGACTTGTTGGACCAGACGTAATCTCCTTTGGCGGCTTGGTAGTGGTGGACAAAGGTGTCTGAGATGTGGTTATTTCATTTTCAGTTACAGTCTCAGTTGTGGTTGGTTCTCCAGTTGTTTGAGTATTTGTAGATGATGCAGTAGTTGTGGCAACTCTTATTGGTGCTGATGATCCTGTAGATGATCGGACAGTAGTGCTTCCCTCCTCAACAATGACAGTAGTGGATGGGATGACTGGTGTGGTGGTTGAAAGAGTTGTTTCGGCTGTTATGGGCTCTGTTGTTGAAGAAACTCCCTCAGTGCTAATCTCAGGTACAGTGGATGACTCAGCTGGAGTTGTTGTAGATACAACTGTTGTAATTGGCACCGTAGTTGTGGATGTTAGTGTTGTTGGTTGGGTTGAAGTAACGACTGGTCTTGAGGTTTGTTTCATTGGCACAGATGAGCTTACAGATGTTGACGTTTCAGAAGGTGTAGATGTATTTTCTTCAAAAGTTGTTGTGGCAATAGTTGTTGTTTGGCTTGTTGGACCAGACGTCATCTCCTTTGGCGGCTTGGTAGTGGTGGACAAAGGTGTCTGAGATGTGGTTATTTCATTTTCAGTTACAGTCTCAGTTGTGGTTGGTTCTCCAGTTGTTTGAGTATTTGTAGATGATGCAGAAGTTGTGGCAACTCTTATTGGTGCTGATGATCCTGTAGATGATCGGACAGTAGTGCTTCCTCCTCGACAATGACAGTAGTGGATGGGATGACTGGTGTGGTGGTTGAAAGAGTTGTTTCGGCTGTTATGGGCTCTGTTGTTGAAGAAACTCCTTAGTGCTAATCTCAGGTGCAGTGGATGACTCAGCTGGAGTTGTTGTAGATACAACTGTTGTAATTGGCACCGTAGTTGTGATTGTTAGCGTTGTTGGTTGTGTTGAAGTAACGACTGGTATTGAGGTTTGTTTCATTGGCACAGATGAGCTGACAGATGTTGACGTTTCAGAAGGTGTAGATGTATTTTCTTCAAAAGTTGTTGTGGCAATAGTTGTTGTTTGGCTTGTTGGACCAGATGTCATCTCCTTTGGTGCCTTGGTAGTGGTGGACAAAGGTGTCTGAGATGTGGTTATTTCATTTTCAGTTACAGTCTCAGTTGTGGTTGGTTCTCCAGTTGTTTGAGTATTTGTAGATGATGCAGTAGTTGTGGCAACTCTTATTGGTGCTGATGATCCTGTAGATGATCGGACAGTAGTGCTTCCCTCCTCGACAATGACAGTAGTGGATGGGTTGACTGGTGTGGTGGTTGAAAGAGTTGTTTCTGCTGTGAGGGGCTCTGTTGTTGAAGAAACTCCCTCAGTGCTAATCTCAGGTACAGTGGATGACTCAGCTGGAGTTGTTGTAGATACAACTGTTGTAATTGGCACCGTAGTTGTGGTTGTTAGCGTTGTTGGTTGTGTTGAAGTAACGACTGGTATTGAGGTTTGTTTCATTGGCACAGATGAGCTGACAGATGTTGACATTTCAGAATGTGTAGATGTATTTTCTTCAAAAGTTGTTGTGGCAATAGTTGTTGTTGTTTGGCTTGTTGGACCAGACGTCATCTCCTTTGGCAGCTTGGTAGTGGTGGACAAAGGTGTCTGAGATGTGGTTATTTCATTTTCAGTTACAGTCTCAGTTGTGGTTGGTTCTCCAGTTGTTTGAGTATTTGTAGATGATGCAGTAGTTGTGGCAGCTCTTATTGGTGCTGATGATCCTGTAGATGATCGGACAGTAGTGCTTCCCTCCTCGACAATGACAGTAGTGGATGGGATGACTGGTGTGGTGGTTGGAAAGAGTTGTTTCGGCTGTTATGGGCTCTGTTGTTGAAGAAACTCCCTCAGTGCTAATCTCAGGTGCAGTGGATGACTCAGGTGGAGTTGTTGTAGATATAACTGTTGTAATTGGCACCGTAGTTGTGGTTGTTAAAGTTGTTGGTTGTGTTGAAGTAACGACTGGTATTGAGGTTTGTTTCATTGGCACAGATGAGCTTACAGATGTTGACGTTTCAGAATGTGTAGATGTATTTTCTTCAAAAGTTGTTGTGGCAATAGTTGTTGTTGTTTGACTTGTTGGACCAGACGTAATCTCCTTTGGTGGCTTGGTAGTGGTGGACAAAGGTGTCTGAGATGTGGTTATTTCATTTTCAGTTACAGTCTCAGTTGTGGTTGGTTCTCCAGTTGTTTGAGTATTTGTAGATGATGCAGTAGTTGTGGCAACTCTTATTGGTGCTGATGATCCTGTAGATGATCGGACAGTAGTGCTTCCTCCTCGACAATGACAGTAGTGTATGGGATGACTGGTGTGGTGGTTGAAAGAGTTGTTTCGGCTGTGAGGGCGCTGTTGTTGAAGAAACTCCTCAGTGCTAATCTCAGGTACAGTGGATGACTCAGCTGGAGTTGTTGTAGATACAACTGTTGTAATTGGCACCGTAGCTGTGGTTGTTAGCGTTGTTGGTTGTGTTGAAGTAACGACTGGTATTGAGGTTTGTTTCATTGGCACAGATGAGCTGACAGATGTTGACGTTTCAGAAGGTGTAGATGTATTTTCTTCAAAAGTTGTTGTGGCAATAGTTGTTGTTTGGCTTGTTGGACCAGACGTTATCTCCTTTGGCTGCTTGGTAGTGGTGGACAAAGGTGTCTGAGATGTGGTTATTTCATTTTCAGTTACAGTCTCAGTTGTGGTTGGTTCTCCAGTTGTTTGAGTATTTGTAGATGATGCAGTAGTTGTGGCAACTCTTATTGGTGCTGATGATCCTGTAGATGATCGGACAGTAGTGCTTCCCTCCTCGACAATGACAGTAGTGGATGGGATGACTGGTGTGGTGGTTGAAAGAGTTGTTTCGGCTTTTATGGGCTCTGTTGTTGAAGAAACTCCTCAGTGCTAATCTCAGGTGCAGTGGATGACTCAGCTGGAGTTGTTGTAGATACAACTGTTGTTATTGGCACCGTAGTTGTGATTGTTAGTGTTGTTGGTTGTGTTGAAGTAACGACTGGTATTGAGGTTTGTTTCATTGGCACAGATGAGCTTACAGATGTTGACGTTTCAGAAGGTGTAGATGTATTTTCTTCAAAAGTTGTTGTGGCAATAGTTGTTGTTTGGCTTGTTGGACCAGACGTCATCTCCTTTGGCGGCTTGGTAGTTGTGGACAAAGGTGTCTGAGATGTGGTTATTTCATTTTCAGTTACAGTCTCAGTTGTGGTTGGTTCTCCAGTTGTTTGAATATTTGTAGATGATGCAGTAGTTGTGGCAACTCTTATTGGTGCTGATGATCCTGTAGATGATCGGACAGTAGTGCTTCCTCCTCGACAATGACAGTAGTGGATGGGATGACTGGTGTGGTGGTTGAAAGAGTTGTTTCGGCTGTGAGGGGCTCTGTTGTTGAAGAAACTCCCTCAGTGCTAATCTCAGGTGCAGTGGATGACTCAGCTGGAGTTGTTGTAGATACAACTGTTGTAATTGGCACCCTAGTTGTGGTTGTTAGCGTTGTTGGTTGTGTTGAAGTAACGACTGGTATTGAGGTTTGTTTCATTGGCACAGATGAGCTTACAGATGTTGACGTTTCAGAAGGTGTAGATGTATTTTCTTCAAAAATTGTTGTGGCAATAGTTGTTGTTTGGCTTGTTGGACCAGACGTCATCTCCTTTGGCGGCTTGGTAGTGGTGGACAAAGGTGTCTGAGATGTGGTTATTTCATTTTCAGTTACAGTCTCAGTTGTGGCTGGTTCTCCGGTAGTTTGACTAGTAGTAGATGATGCAGTAGTTGTGAAGACTCTAATTGGTGCTGATGTCTCTGTAGAAGGTCGGGCAGTAGTGCTTCCTTCTTCGACGATGCCAGTTGTAGGTTGGATGGCTGGTGTGGTGGTTGA
>NW_026266454.1:0-26926 GCF_025860055.1 Xyrauchen texanus
TGCAATAAACTGTTAAGCATTGTATAGCTTATACGAGTGTAGTAATGTTCACTTTAACACATTAACTAGTATTACCTTATATAGCCCACGTAATAATGTTTTTTTTTTTATTCGTTTACTATAATGTGCTTTTAGGTGTATCATGAAATTGTTTTCCTTCTAAGAAATATAAATTTTAATTATTTGATATCATAAGAAAAGGCACCAACAACAGCAGTAGGCACAAAAAAAGACATTATATATAACTACGGGACACAGTTGTCCAGGATCTGCAAAGAGCATTAAAAAACTAGCACAGATGCAATAACATGCAGTATTTTCACAAAGTTTAATTGCATAAATTGATTGAAATTAATGTTCTGATTGGTGGAACAGCTTAGTCAGACTGCCTGTTTTTGTGCTTTTATGTTTAAATTATTGTTTAGTTCCCACTTTCCTGTTTCCTGTTTGTTTTGTAGTCCATTTGTAGTTTTATTTCATGATTGGTTCTCCCTGATTGTTTCACAGGTGTTCGTCATTCCCTGATTGTTTCCCTAGGTGTTCCTTGTTTTCCCTTGTGTATTTAAGCCCTTGTTTCCCCTGTTTAGTTTGTCAGTCTTTGCATGTATGGTTTATGTTCTGTGCTTGGGTCCCTGTGTTTTGGTTTTCTTTTTTGTTCTGAGTTAGTGTTTATTTTGCTGTTTAAAAAAAATAAATAAATAAAAAAAAAATAAAAACTGCTTTTAGATCCGTCTGCCTCATCATAGAAAGACTGACCTAAGATTGATCTAGCAGCTGACAGAAATCTCCTCCTTGAGAAAGAGGACCGTCCAGTTTGGGATCGCATCCGTGAGTTTTTAGAGCAGACAAATTTGGTGCACTATCCAGACCACTCTTTGGTGGTTTTCTTCAGGGCGGTCTCAGTAGTGCACAAAAGAAGCTAATGCCTCCAGCGGATCCTCCTTGAGTTTGTAGAGGAGGCTCTGCGAGTTAGCGGTCACCTTTCACTGTGGGTGTGGAGGAAGAGGACTTTAAATCTCCCCCCACATCATTATATACCTCTGTAATTCTGTTAATTGCATTTTAAATGCAATTGCATATAAATATTTTAGTGCATAATAACTGAATATGCTGTTAGCAAACCAAAAAAATACATTTACACAAAAATAGTATACATTTACGTGAAAGCTGTAGGTATTGAAAGACCCTTAATTATTTTGATATTATAATTTTCTGTCTCAGAGAATGCAATAAAACGAATCGGTTAACTTACGTAACCTCGGTTCTCTCTAGAAGAGGGAACGAGTATTGCGTAAGCTAGCTTACGCTACGGGAAAGATTAATCTTTTCTGAGATATTGAAGCCAAAAAATTATCCTTAATTTTGTATCCATTGTCAACGCAGTGCAGCAGCTGCATACCTTGAGCGGGCTAGCTAGCGAGCTCATTGGTTGCTCTGCGGCAACTGCTGCAGCCTATAGACGAACTTGAGTCCAATGACAGGCGCCCGCGCCGTCACTGTATCAAAGCCCGCCAGAATGGGCGTGGTAAGTTCTTAGGCTGGAACCCTGGTTTTCATTGAATGAAGCGAAAATCGCTCGTGGCGCTGAAGCACGTCGGCTACGCAATACTGCTCCTCTTCTAGAGAGAACCGAGGTTATGTAAGGTAACCAATTCGTTCTCTTACGAGAGGTTCTCTCAGTACTGCGTAAGCTAGCTTACGCTACGGAACCCATTGTCAACGCCGCGGCGCCAAGCATCCACTGCATGAGCCCCGGGGTGGGGGACCCGAGGAGCCCTTGTGAGTGGGGAATAATATTTGGCCGGCAAGAGTGCGGCCAGTGTGTGTGTAATACATAAGCACATAGTGGAAAGGGAAAGACAGAGCGGCGGTGCCGGTCTGTGTGGAATGTGTCCCGCCAGTGCAGCTCACCAGGGGAGCTGTAGCGTATTAAACCGCTAGTAGTTTTGCCTGCAGGGCGGGCACTTCCAGATTGTAAAATCTGACAAAGGTGGAGGGGAAGCCCAGCCCGCTGCCACACATATGTCGTGAATGGAAATCCCGCTGGACCATGCCCACGAGGAGGCCATGCCTCTAGTGGAGTGAGCCCTAATGCCTAACGGGCATGGTAGGTCTTTTGACGCCGCACGCCGCAGCAATAGCGCCCACTATCCATCTAGACAGTGCTCTGTTTCGAGGCGCGAAACCTTTGGTGCGCCCCGAATCTAAACGAAAAGCTGCTCAGAGCGCCTGAAAGAGGCGGAGCACGCAGTATACAATCTCAGTGCTCTGACTGGGCAAAGGAGATTTGCGTCGCTGCTCAGCTATCGGATGCTGGCAGCGCCGATAGGGAAATGATTTGTGCTCTGAAAGGAGTACCGATCACCTTGGGGACATAGCCGTGTCTAGGCTTTAAAATGACCTTGGAGTCACTTGGTCCAAACCCAAGACACGCAGCGCTGACAGACAGCGCGTGAAGGTCTCCCACACGCTTAACTGATGACAGGGCAGTTAGAAAAACGGTTTTGAGTGAAAGGTATTTCAAATCCACGGATTGAAGTGGTTCGAAAGGGGGCTTTCATAGCTTCGAGAACTACGGAAAGATCCCAGATAGGAACCGATGGGGGCGCAGGAGGGTTCATCCTTCTAGCTCCCCTGAGGAAGCCGGATGACCAGCTCGTTTTTTCCCAGTGACTGGCCGCAGGGGTTCAGCTAATGCCGCGACGGCCGCCACGCATACACTTTGAGCGTGGATGGGGATCTGCCCTTATCCAGCAGCTCTTGTAAAAACACGAGCAGCTTACGCACACCCCACATGTCCGTGGGTCCAGGTCTCTGTCGGTGCACCACAGACCATTTGGACGCATAGAGTCTTCGTGGAAGGGGCTCTAGCGCAGTATGATAGTGTTTATTACTCCTTCTGGCAAAGCGACGGTAGTCGCTGATCACCCACGCCGCAGCTCCAGCCTGGGTGGGCATGCCAGATTGTGCCGCGAGCTTGAGAGAGGAGATCTGCTCTCACTGGAATGGGCCACGGGCTGTCAGTGACAGCTGCGTAAGCTCCGAAACCATGTCTGATTCTCCCAGCGCAGGGCTATGAGGAGCACCGAGTGACGCTGCTTCCTGATCCTCTGCATTACCTGTGGCAATAGGGAGACGGGAGGGAAGGCGTAAGCGGGTGGTTGGGCCAGTCCTAGGCCAGCTGCCCTCGCTCGAGAAAAATACTGGGCAGTGAGAGTTCTCTTCTGACGCAAAGAGGTCTATCTCTGCTCTGCCGAATATGCTCCATAACTTCTGGACTGTTTGAGCGTGCAGGACCATTCCCCTGGGGAAATATTGTCTCTGGACAGTCTGTCTGGGCCGCCGCTCAGGTGGCCTGGCACGCGCGTCGCCTCAGCGAAGCGCAGGTGGCACTGGGACCAACTCAGTATGCGTTTGTCAGATGGAAGAGGTTCCTGGATCTGATACCGCCCTGATGGTTTAGATAGGATACCACAGATCTGTTGTCCGAACGACCAGGACGCGGTGACCCTGAATGACCGGGAGGAAGCGACGCAGCCGCACTCGACCGCTATCATTTCCAGACAATTTATGTGAAGGAGCTTTTCCTGAACTGACCATAGGCCAAAAACCGGAGAGCTCTCGCGAGACCGCGCTCCAACCCGCGTTGGACGCTGCCTGTTGAGATGACTTTTCGGCGAGATACAGCTCCCATCGTCACTCCCCGCTGATACCATTCGGCCACTGCCCAGGGCTGCAGAGCTGAGATACAGGTCTGAGTCACTCTGATCGGCTGGCGGGCCGTGGCCGCGGGTGTTTAGCCAATGCTGAAGCAGGCGCATGCACAGTAAACCCAGCTGAAGTACTGCTGCGGCTGAGGCCATGTAACCTAGCATTCTCTGAAATTTTTTCAGAGGTGTGAGGCTGTTCATCTGAAAGGTCGCGGCTAGGCGCTGAACACGGCGCACGCGCTGTGTAGATAAGCGAGCCGTCATTGCCACGGAGTCTAGTTCTATTCCAAGGAAGGAAATTGCCTGACTGGGCTGTAGTGAGCTCTTGGTCCAATTGACTGCAAGACCCAAACTGTTCAGATGACTTAGGAGAACTGTCCTGTGAGACAGAAGTCTCGCGATGTGACTGTGCCAAAATCAGCCAATCGTCCAAATAGTTCAGAATTCGCAAGCCCTGACTCAAGAGGGGTGCGAAGCCAGATCCATGCACTTCGTGAAAGTACGGGTGCTAAAGACAGGCCGAATGGAAGGACGGTGTATTGATAAACCTGGCCGCCGAGGCTGAATCTCAAGAATGGCCTGTGACGGGATTTATCTGAATCTGAAAGTAGGCATCTTTCAGATCGAGAGAAATAAACCAGTCCCCTGGCACATATGCGCGAGGAGTTTCCTGATTGTAAGCATTTTGAACGGTCTTTTGCGAGCACCTTGTTCAAAACCCTGAGATCTAATATTGGTCTGAGGCCGCCGTCTTTCTTGGGGACAAGAAAATAACGGCTGTAAAACCCCGACTCGCTCAGAGAAGGTGGCACTCTCTATGGCCCTTTTGCACAGAAGGTTTGCTATTTCTGAATGAAGCATGCAGGCTGCTTCCGTATTCACAGTAGTTTCGAGCCAGCTCTGAAGCGGGAGGGCGGCGATCGAACTGTAGCAAATAGCCCTGTTTTATTGTGCTTAACGCCCATTTGGATATCCCTGGGATAGCTTTCCACGCTTTGAAGCGTAACGCTAGAGGGTGAATGGCCAAGTCGCACTGATTGCCGCACACAGCGAGCTGAACAGAATGTGTGAGCGCTTACTGTGCTTATGCATGACTGGTCGCAGACAGCAGGGACAGGCTGTTCTGTGAGTGACTTCCGATTGAGGTGAATGGGGAAAGAGTCACATCTGTGAAGTGATGCTGAGCATAGTCACGGGCATGGGACTTACATACAGAGAGGTGTTTGCTGGCCGTGGTGACAGAGCTGGCAGAGAAGGGGCGCAAGACGGATTTGTGGGCGTGTTTATTGACTCTAACACTCGAGCTGGCTGTGCCCGCTTTATGTGAGTGGGCTCTGATAGGGACACGGAAGTGTAATGCTTGTGTGTAGGGGTGAACACTGGATTGTGGGCACATTTTCTACACATAAGGCATGTTTGCTTTTCACAAGATTTTTGGGTCGCCGTGAAAACGGCATTTGAGTGCAGGCAAGCGGGCAGTATCACCGCTTGTTGGCTGCTGAATCCACCACTGCAGTAGCCTGCGAGAAGGGGACTGACAGGGGCTAAGCTTTGACGGTGGTCCGCCGCGGCGGACTGAGCCGCCGCTTCCTTAACAAAGCTAGGAGGACTTTGGTTGCTCAGGTTTCAGCGCAATCTTAGGCAGAGGCCCGCGGGGGCGGCGGTCTGCGGCGGCTGTCTGAGCTGCTTCTAGGGCGCCGCCCTGTCGACGCTGAGAAGTCTGGCTTTGCTGAGCTGGGCGCTGTGAAGAGGCTCGTGCAGGAAGCTGGTCACGTGGGCGGCCTGCAGAGGAGCTAGCGTGACGAGGCAGGAAGAGATTCATGGCTTGGGTGGCTTTCTGGACTTCCGAGAAATGGTCAACAATGCCACTCACGAGCTGCAGCTTTGGTGGCGCGAAGGGCGAGATCCGTCGCGCTCCTTAGATCTGAAACAGCCTCTGGGTGCCTGCCTTTCTCATCCCACTCTCGAAGAAGGTCCGCTTGGAGGATCTGTAAAACGGCCATGGAATGCAGAGCAGATGCGGCTTGGCCGGGCGGCGCATAGGCGCCGCCAACACAGGCGGAAGTAGTTCTGCAGGCCTTAGACGGGAGCACTGGCTTAGACCGCCATCTCGCGGAGGGCGGGCAAAGGTGTGCTGCTACCGAATCCTCGACCGGGGATGGAAGAGTAGCCCTCTCGGTGGCGCCGGCCCACCGATGGGATCGGTTCCTGGTCGAGAGAGCGCTGCTCCGCGATTTAGAGAGCTCGCCGTGGAGTTCCGGCAGGAAGGTAGCGCCCGGGCCGAGGGCGCCGGCGGCGACGGCTCTGAAGAAAGCAGCCTGCGAAGTCTGTTGGGAGCCTGCTCAGAGGGCGGTGACCACTGAGGCCGAGGCGGTCGACGGCCTGTGTGAGGAGGCGCTAGTTCTTCCTCGACTCGGCGCTGGTCCTGCTGGATTCCTGGGCCGAGGAGGAGGCTTGGGAGCCTGACCACCTCGCTGTCTGAAGCCATGATGGAACAGCAGCCCTTATCCTCCGCCTCGCCATCCGAGATGGCAACAGTGCGGCCGCCGGCGGCAACTGCGCGGCCCCGGGGGCGGGTGAAAGCGAGGCTCGAGGGAGAGGCTCCGGCGAGGTAGTCGCTTCTAACACCGGTTCCAGCAGCCATTGGGAGCGGGCGCTTTTCTGCGCGCCAAACGAAAGGCGGCGCGGCTTTGGTTTTGAGTGCTTCGAAGTCGAGCCCGCAGGGTCGACATCGAAGCTCCTCGCAGAGGTCGCATCCGCCGCCAGCGAGGGCGAGCTCTGCATGTTCCAGTCCCAGGCAGAGAGCACAGATGAGGTGGCAGTCTCCGGCGCTGAGAGGGGCGCCGCATGAGACGCAGGTGGTGCGAGGCATCTTAAAAAGACGCCATTGCTCTTTTGTGAAGTTCGCTGAGGAACTAGCTTGCTCTAAAAGGATACGTCGCCGGATGGCGAGCACGCAGGATGGCTGAAGGTGGCTAAGACGGCCGGCTTCTTCGAGCGCTGTCCAAGCTTGCTAGATGCCCTCGAACGGCAACGCGGCTTCTGCAGTTCAGAGATGCGAAGAGCTTCGCTGAATAGATGAAAATCAGGGTTCCAGCCTACTGAACTTACGCTTATATGCACTCTAGCCATGCCCATTCTGGCGGGCTTTGATACAGTGATGGCGCTGGCGCTCGTCATTGGACGCAAGTTCACTCAAGTTCGTCTATAGGCTGCAGCAGTTGCCGCAGAGCAACCAATGAGCTCGCTAGCTAGCCCGCTCAAGGTATGCAGCTGCTGCACTGCGTTGACAATGGATACAAAATTAAGGATAATTTTTTGGCTTCAATATCTCAGAAAAGATGAATCTTTCCCGTAGTGTAAGCTAGCTTACGCAATACGAGAGAACCTCTCGTAAGAGAACTTATCTAAGTTTAAAATTGTAACACTCTCCAATATATTAAAGAGGAGTATCACACTAATATGGGATCTTACGTACCGTTTCTATTGATAGGTAATAGAGTGGAGAAAATAAATATAACAACACCGATGAAAAATCACTAAACCCAAGTGTATTTACACTACCAATAATATTTACAATAATAATCAAACAAGGTGTATATACATGTAAAGTGAAGTCCAAAGTGCACAGAGTTATATACAGTGTTCGGATCAGTCTCACTGGGTGTTTGTATCGTCCGTGAGCGTGATCAAGTGATGAAGTGATGAGTGATGAATGACCAAATGTCCTCTGATAAAAGTAATCCTGGCATGCGAGCCAAATGAAATACTTCCAGGAGGAACGGCGCTTCAGCGCTCTCAGGTCAGTCACCAACGTATTCCAATTTATGAATGAGCGGGTTTGTTGTGCGTGAGCGTACTCGCAGAATGAGCTCCGAACACCGGCATAGCGGTTCTTTAAATAGACAATTACAGTTAGTTCCTGTTTACGTGGCAGGAAAACACGTAACCTGAATTCACGCGAAGATCTCGCGTGAACAGAGATCGGGGAATAACACACAACAGCTGAGGGGAATCACAGATAACAGGAGAAAGCAATATAACAATTAAGAATAAATGACACACATTTAAAGTCATAGACCTTAATATAAAACCTCCCCTTATGTGGCCACGCTACATAGATCCCCCAGCCTTCGGCATAGGAGGAGATCGTCCGTACCAGCGTTTCAGGTTAACCACATTTATAATGTCTGTTTTACATGGGTCTCCCCAGCGAACGGTGTAATTTATTGGCCCCGTTTTTTTTAATACTTCAGCTGGACCCTCCCATTTGGGCTTAGCTTAGCAGAGTATTTATTGGAGGCAGACGAGAGAGGGTGAGTTTTAACCCAGACTAGATCACCCGGCTGAAACTGCGCATCTTTCCGTCGGGCATTGTAGTATCTAGCTTGTCTAGATTGTTGCACTCCTACCGAAGCTTTACCTCCTCTGCCATGGTTTTCTGTCTATCAATTAGGTTATACGAGGTTTGGTCAGGTGTGGGGTTTTGCAGATTAACCTCTCCAGTGGACCGTGTAGCTGTCTGCCCATCATTAATTCAGCAGGTGCTCTACCTGTAGTTTCCTGATGTGCTGTGTTGATGGCAAACCTTAATTCAGGCAACCACTGGTCCCATCTATCATGGTGTTGTCCCACATATGACGCAATCATTGTTTTTAACGCCCTGTTAATTCTCTCCGTCAGGTTTGTCTGAGGGTGATAACTGGTTGTGAGTTTCTGAATACTTCCCCAGGATTTGCAGAGCTCAGCAAGCACATTGGAGGTGAATTGGGCCCCTGTCCGATATGAGATATTTTGGGACCCCCAACGGGTGAAGATTTCTTCCTTAGAATTTTTACGATCTTAGGGTCTTACTGTCTCGAAGGGGAACATCTCTACCCATTTGGTGTAATAATCCACAAACACCAGTAAGTAAGCGTTTCGCTTCTTACTGGTCGGGAAAGGTCCCATGAAATCCATCCCCAAGTGTGACCTGGTTCCGCCACTTGTGTGTGCTGTAAGAAACCGCTGGGTTTTGTATTGTCATGTTTGTATTTTTGACAAGTTTCACATCCTTTTACATACTCCCAGACATCCTTACGGACAGTTGGCCACCACGCCACCTCCAAGAGCCTCAGTAAGGTTTTCAGCCGTCCCAGATGTCCTCCCAGCGGGTTATCGTGTACATAGTGCAAGAAACCAGGAATTAATGCCTGAGGAACAACCAGTTGGAATTTATTCCCATTGTTCTTGACAGGAACCCGGCGATATAGCACCCCCTGGTGGACCTCAAAGGTAATTTGGTTTTCCTGAACCTTTCTGGTTTTTTGGGCCAGTTGGAGGAGAGACACCGTATTGTCATGACTTTGTGCTTGTGAGATTTCCTGTAACGTGTGGGGTATGTCAGAGGCACATTTTGGTTTTATTATGGCTAGACAGGGCACACCTTCACTTTCAGGAGCTTCACAGACTCGTGACAAGGCATCTGGTCCCAGGTTCAGACATCCTCTTCTATGATGTACTTGGAAGATGAATTGCTGCAACCGAAGAGTCCACCGGGTCAGCCGAGAGGAGGTTTTAGGACTGTTGAAGGCCCAAGTTAAGGCAGCATGGTCGCTATAGATGACGAACTGTCTTCCTTCCAGGTAATGTCTCCATTTTTCCACCGCCCAGACTACAGCTAGACACTCTTTTTCTGCCGTTGAATAATTCAGTTCAGGTCCACGCAATGTTCGTGATGCGTATGCTATTACTCTTTCCCCCTCAGGAGTTTGCTGGGTAAGGATGGCTCCTAAGCCCACATCACTGGTGTCTGTATGAACCTGGAAAGGTTGATTGAGGTCAGGCTGCATCAATACAGGTGGGTCTTGTAATAGCTGTTTAATCGTCTCCAGGCTGGTCTGGCACTCAGGCGTCCAATCCCACTTAACTCCTTTCTTTTTTAGGTTGTTTAATGGAGCTGTGATGTCGGCGAAATGGGGAATGAACTTGTGATACCACCCGGCTAATCCCAAGAAGCGTTGGAGGGCTTTAATGTCTTTGGGAGGAGGATATTCAGCCACCGCCGGGTCTTTTTCAGGGTCGACCTCCACCCCTTTCTCTGAGACTAAATGTCCAAGAAACTTCAGCTGCTTCTAAAGAAGTGACACTTCTTCATGTTCAGTGTAAGTGAAGCTTGGTTTAGTCTCTGTAGAATGGTGTTCAGGTGTTGGACATGTTCTGATAAGGACCTTGAATAGATTATGATGTCATCAATATAGACAAAGCAAAACTTCCCTCTCAACTCTGCTAGGACCTTCTCCATAAGCCTCTGGAAGGTGGCAGCGGCATTCCGTAATCCATATGGCATGGAGCAGAACTGGAACAGTCCTTGGGAGGTGATGAAGGCTGTTTTGGCTTTGCTACTTTCCTCCATTTCAACCTGCCAGTACCCTGACTGCAAATCCAATGTGCTGAACCAGGAGGCGCCTTCCATGGACTCCAAGATGTCGTGGATGATTGGCATTGGATAAGCGTCAGGTACGGTCTTACTATTCAGTCTCCTATAGTCCACACAGAACCTGTAGGAACCATCGGGTTTGGGGACTAGGACAACAGGTGATGACCACGGAGAGAAAGAAGGCTCGATGATATGGTCCCAGTAGCATTTGTTCTACCTGCTCATCGATAATCTTCTTCTTGAAGGGTGAGACCCTATAAGCTCTGGATCTCAAGGGCACTTCGTCAGAGAGTGTAATTTTGTGCTGTTCCACAGATGTTTTTCCCAGGACTTGAGAGGTGGTATGAGGCCAATTCTCCATCAGCTTTCTCAATTCGTCCTGATTGTCAGAGTCCCAGCTGGGAACAATTTGTGTGGGTAAGTCGTATGTGGCTGGATTCCAGGTTGGAGGTACGGCATAATAGAGAGTCACCGCAGCAGTCATGCCTAGGTTTTCACCCATTAGTCGTGAAGACAGTAGAGGATTTAGAAGTGCATTTAGAAATGGATGATAAACATATCCTTTGCCCATTTTCAGTCCATATCTCCATTGTCCGACATCCACTATGGCTTCAGCGGTTCTCAGGAAGTCCAGACCAGCTATAAGGGGAAATGCCAGGTGAGCATCCTTCATCACATAGGTGTCCAACCTGCATATTTTGTCATGCCACTCATAACAGACTGATCTCTTGCTAATCGCCTGGTGCATCTTTCCATCAGCCATAATGAACCGTTGAAGAGGGGCTGAAGGGTCAGGTTTAGCTTCCCCTCCTAACTGTCTCCAGAGGCTCTCCTGCATAAGGGTGTATGTGCTCCCTGTATTCAGTACCGCCTTCACCTCTTGTCCTTTTATCGTCACAGGCACTACTAGAAGAGATGTCATAGGGTGGGGTTGAGCAATGGATACTCCTGCTAGATTTTTAGCAGTATGGCGTTCAGGTGGTCTTTTATTTGTGGTTTCTTTGCTGTTCAATTTACCCACTTTCTGCCAGTAATCTTTTGCTCCCATCCAGTCCTTCTCCACCATAGATCCCACCTTCACCAGCTGTTCCACTGTTTTCACCGTGCCTCTCAGACAGCCCGCAACCCTTGGGTTGATGTTATTGAGAATACGGCTCACCATCTCCTCTTCAGTGATAGCTGGCTTCCATTTGAGGCAGAGGGCTCGATAATCATAGGCGAAATCTCTCAAACGCTGATTGGGTTGCTGCACCAGTGATCTTAACTTGTCTTCTACCTCAGTGAGGTAATCATCTGGGAGAAAAGCAGACATAAAAGCATCTTTGAAGGATTGCCAATCTGTTACCTTGTTTTTTTCTGCCTTCCACCAGCTTAAAGCGGGTCCTTTGAGCACTGTACTCAGGGTGCCAACGAGCTCCACACTAGGTAGGGGTCTAATGGCCAGATAATTTTCGACCTGTTCGATGAAATGGAGTACGTCGGATGTTTCGCTAGACTCACCGAAGGAAGGAAATTCCAGGCGGATGGGAGGTTTCCCACAGAAAGATGACATACTGGGCATACATGAAGGGTGAGCCAGGTTCGATCTTTGTGCTCCAGCAGTGACGTCATAGGTAGCGTTGCCTCTATTTACAGGAGGGACTTTAAGTCTTGTAGCTGGTACGGGAGTATTCAAGACATTAGCTGTAGATGGGGAAGGAGCAGGGTAAAAAGGCTGTATTTGAGATCGAGATGGGGTACTGGTGAATCTAATTTTTTCATTTGATTTTCCCATCTTGCATCTCTCCACGAGGAAACAATCCACCACCGCTCTCTCCAACTTCTCTACAGACCTCTGAAAATGATCTTCTAAGTCTGCTAAGCTAGCGTCCACTGACTCCCGGAAACTAGTTTCCCTATTAAGGGAACTCTCTACAGACTGTTGTAATTCCTGTTCATTAGATTCCTCCGTAGGAGGGAATCTATTGTAATTGATGGTTTTATTAGATTCCTCCGTAGGAGGGAATCTATTGTAATTGATGGTTTTATTATTAGATTCCTCCGTAAGGAGGGAATCTATTGTATTTGTCGGTTTTATTATTATTATTATTAGATTCCTCCATAGGAGGGAATCTATTGTAATTGATGGTTTTATTATTATTATTAGATTCCTCCGTAAGGAGGGAATCTATTGTATTTGTCGGTTTTATTATTATTAGATTCCTCCGTAAGGAGGGAATCTATTGTATTTGATGGTTTTATTATTAGATTCCTCCGTAGGAGGGAATCTATTGTAATTGATGGTTTTATTAGATTCCTCCGTAAGGAGGGAATCTATTGTATTTGATGGTTTTATTATTAGATTCCTCCGTAGGAGGGAATCTATTGTAATTGATGGTTTTATTATTAGATTCCTCCGTAGGAGGGAATCTATTGTAATTGATGGTTTTATTATTATTATTATTATTATTATTATTATTAGATTCCTCCGTAGGAGGGAATCTATTGTAATTGATGGTTTTATTATTATTATTATTATTATTATTATTATTATTATTATTATTATTATTATTCTTCTCCTTGAGCCCCAATAGCTCAAAAAGTCACTGGTCAAAATTTTCTAAATTGGCACATTGATACTCCATGCCAACGGGTACCCCCAAACCAAGAATGGCCCACATTCGCCCATAGGTGGCGCTACAGGCCACGCCCAAAAAACAAAATTCAAAGTGATACAATTTCCACGCCATTTGTCCAAATCTTCTGAAATTTGGTGTACATGCCTCATTCCTCATGGGGAACAAAAAGCCTCAAGAACCCATAACTTCCGCCATGATGGATTTTCCCAGACGCTGAAAATTTGCTAAAACCTACAAAACTCTTTCTTCTCCTGAACCGTGAGCTCCAATTGACTTGAAATTTGGTACACATGTGTAGAATGGACATCCTTGAAAACGCTATTTAGGAAAAATGAATACTGATACAAAATGGCTGAAAGGGGCGTGTTTATGTAAATGTCCAAATTTTAACAATATATACGTGTCAATAAATCAAATGTAATTTTGACTGATGGTTTTTCAAACCTAACATGCTTAAAGATGACATCACTCTGAAGTACTGTGCAAAGAATGGCCATGCTAAAATTCCCATTTTCTGGTCAAAAATGTTCTAATTTGGTAAATTAATAGTACAGGCCAACAGGAATCCACAAACCAAGAATGACCGACATACGCCACTAGGGGCACTACAGGACAAGCCAAAATTCCCATTTTCTGGTCAAAATGTTCTAATTCGCACAAGAATAGTACAGGCCAACAGGAATCCACAAACCAAGAATGACCGACATTCTGCCACTAGGGGCACTACAGGACAAGCCAAAATTCCCATTTTCTGGTCAAAAATTTTCTAATTTGGTACTTTGATACTACAGGCCAACAGGAACCCACATACCAAGTGTGGCCCACATTCGCTCTTAGGGGGCTTACAGGCTACTCCAAAATTTCGCTTTCTGGTCAAAAACGCTCTAATTTGGTACATTGATACTGCAGGTCAACAGGAACCCTCAAACCAAGAATGGCTAACATTCGCCCTTAGGGGCACTACAGGCCATGCCGAAATTCCCATTTTCTGGTCAAAAATGTTCTAATTTGGTACATTAATAGTACAGGCCAAAAGGAATCCACAAACCAAGAATGACCGACATTCACCACTAGGTGGGCTTAGAGGCCGTCTAAATTCCCATTTTCTGGTCAAAAAGTTATAATTTGGTACATTGATACTACAGGCCAACAGGAACCCACAAACCAAGTATGGCCCACATTCGCCATTAGGGGGCTTACAGGCCACTCCCAAAATTTCTGCTTTCTGGTCAAAAATTTTCTAATATGGTACATTGATACTACTGGCCAACAGGAACCCACAAACAAAGAATGGCTAACATTCGCCCTTAGGGGGCACTAGAGGCCACTGAAATTCCCATTTTATGGTCAAAAATGTTCTAATTTGGTACATTGATACTACAGGTCAACAGGAACCCTCAAACCAAGAATGGCCAACATTCACCCCTAGGGGGCTTACAGGTAATTCCCAAAAGTCCCATTTTCTGGTCAAATATTTTCTAATTATGTACATTGATACTACAGGCCAACAGGAACCCACAAACCAAGAATGACCCATATTTGCCCATAGGAGGCGCTTACAGGCCACGTTCCCAAAAAATATTTTCAAAGTGATACCATTTCCACGCCATTTAACCAATTCTTTTGAATCTTGGTGTACATGCCTCATTTCTCATTGGGAACAAAAAGCTTCAAGGATCCATAAGGTATGATGGATTTTCCTGTAGACTGAAAATGTTTCGCTTAGGATTCAGACAGAAATACATGTTTTTTGGATTCATCCATTGAGAGGGTTTAACCCCAACCCTCTACTGATCAATTTGAAATGATTTGCCATTTTGAGGAGGAATCATGCATTGCTGCTTGCAGCTATATTTATTATTATTATTATTATTATTATTCTTCTCCTTGAGCCCCAATAGCTCAAAAAGTCACTGGTCAAAATTTTCTAAATTGGCACATTGATACTCCATGCCAACGGGTACCCCTAAACCAAGAATGGCCCACATTCGCCCATAGGTGGCGCTTACAGGCCACGCCCAAAAAACAAAATTTCAAAGTGATACAATTTCCACGCTCATTTGTCCAAATCTTCTGAAATTTGGTGTACATGCCTCATTCCTCATGGGGAACAAAAAGCCTCAAGAACCCATAACTTCCGCCATGATGGATTTTTCCGCGACGCTGAAAATTTGCTAAAACCTACAAAACTCTTCTTCTCCTGAACCGTGAGCTCCAATTGACTTGAAATTTGGTACACATGTGTAGAATGGACATCCTTGAAAACGCTATTTAGGAAAAATGAATACGATACAAAATGGCTGAAAGGGGCGTGTTTATGTAAATGTCCAAATTTTAACAATATATACGTGTCAATAAATCAAATGTAATTTTGACTGATGGTTTTTCAAACCTAACATGCTTAAAGATGACATCACTCTGAAGTACTGTGCAAAGAATGGCCATGCCAAAATTCCCATTTTCTGGTCAAAATGTTCTAATTTGGTAAATTAATAGTACAGGCCAACAGGAATCCACAAACCAAGAATGACCGACATACGCCACTAGGGGCACTACAGGACAAGCTAAAATTCCCATTTTCTGGTCAAAATGTTCTAATTCGGTACAAGAATAGTACAGGCCAACAGGAATCCACAAACCAAGAATGACCGACATTCGCCACTAGGGGCACTACAGGACAAGCCAAAATTCCCATTTTCTGGTCAAAAATTTTCTAATTTGGTACTTTGATACTACAGGCCAACAGGAACCCACATACCAAGTGTGGCCTACATTCTGCTCTTAGGGGGCTTACAGGCTACTCCAAAATTTCGCTTTCTGGTCAAAAACGCTCTAATTTGGTACATTGATACTGCAGGTCAACAGGAACCCTCAAACCAAGAATGGCTAACATTCGCCCCTAGGGGGCACTACAGGCCATGCCGAAATTCCCATTTTCTGGTCTAAAATGTTCTAATTTGGTACATTAATAGTACAGGCCAAAAGGAATCCACAAACCAAGAATGACCGACATTCACCACTAGGTGGCTTAGAGGCCATGCCGAAATTCCCATTTTCTGGTCAAAAAGTTATAATTTGGTACATTGATACTACAGGCCAACAGGAACCCACAAACCAAGTATGGCCCACATTCGCCATTAGGGGGCTTACAGGCCACTCCCAAAATTTCGTTTTCTGGTCAAAAATTTTCTAATATGGTACATTGATACTACTGGCCAACAGGAACCCACAAACAAAGAATGGCTAACATTCGCCCTTAGGGGCACTAGAGGCCACTCAAATTCCCATTTTATGGTCAAAATGTTCTAATTTGGTACATTGATACTACAGGTCAACAGGAACCCTCAAACCAAGAATGGCTAACATTCACCCCTAGGGGCGCTTACAGGTAATTCCCAAAAGTCCCATTTTCTGGTCAAATATTTTCTAATTATGTACATTGATACTACAGGCCAACAGGAACCCACAAACCAAGAATGACCCACATTTGCCCATAGGAGGCGCTACAGGCCACGCTTCCAAAAAAATATTTTCAAAGTGATACCATTTCCACGCCATTTAACCAATTCTTCTGAATCTTGGTGTACATGCCTCATTTCTCATTGGGAACAAAAAGCCTCAAGGATCCATAAGGTCCATGATGGATTTTCCTGTACACTGAAAATGTTTCGCTTAGGATTCAGACAGAAATACATGTTTTTTGAATTCATCCATTGAGAGGGTTTAACCCCAACCATCTACTGATCAATTTGAAATGATTTGCCATTTTGAGGAGGAATCATGCATTGCTGCTTGCAGCTATATTTATTATTATTATTATTATTATTATTATTATTATTATTATTCTTCTCCTTGAGCCCCAATAGCTCAAAAAGTCACTGGTCAAAATTTTCTAAATTGGCACATTGATACTCCATGCCAACGGGTACCCCCAAACCAAGAATGGTCAACATTCGCCCATAGGTGGCGCTACAGGCCACGCCCAAAAAACAAAAATTCAAAGTGATATAATTTCCACCCCATTTGTCCAAATCTTCTGAAACTTTGTAAACATGCCTCATTTCTCATGGGGAACAAAAAGCCTCAAGGACCCATACTTCTGCCATTATGGATTTTCCTGTACAGTGAAAATTTTGGAAAACCTACAAAACTCTTTCTTCTCCTGAACCTCAGCTCCAATTGACTTGGAATTTGGCACACGTGTGTAGTATGTATGTCTTTCCAAACGCTACTTAGCAAAAATGAATACAATACAAAATGGCTGAAATGGACGTGTTTATGTAAATGTACACACAAAAGATGATCAAAATTTTTAAAATCCCATTGATTTACAATGGCTGAGCAAAAGTGCTCCTCTACTGGACAAATATGGTCCACATGTAAAATCCCATTCACTTACATTGGCTGAGCAAAGAGGCTCCTCTACTGGAGTAACTCTGTCTACCACATGCAGCTCTTCTGTAGCAATCTCTAATGAAGCATTTCGTCTCCTAGTGGGTGGAGCTCCAGACTTAGACTACAGAAGACATTTTATGCCTGCATGGAGGTATGTCAAATCAATTGTGTGTCTTAATGCTTTCCAGTTTGAACATTCAAGCCGATTTTACACTATTCAACTCAACAAAGGCAAAACAACTCAAATAAATGTTTTCGAAAGCAGTTTGTGTGACACAGCGAAGCGAGCCGCCGCTGCCTAACGCTCGCGACGCCGATGAGAGTTCGCTTCCTTCTTATGCTTCAACGGACAATTTCATACACCAAAATACATGATATATTGGGGTGTCTGCTATATCTCAAGTGAACAAACAGTTGATAAAGAAATCGGTATCAATATATTGAATTATGAATTATTGAAGGGGTCTAGTGATGCCGCTGTGATGTCCTGTTAGATTTTTTCTATCGAGACAGCTGCTAACGTATCAAAACTTCCGAGTATGATGTTGTTTAATTGTCTCTGACAACACGCAATCCTCGAGGCGAGATCATTTTTGCTCGCGATCTTCACTGAAGGTTTGTTGGTTGTGTACAATGGTTGCCTGCTTGAACATTCAAGCCGATTTTACACTATTCAACTCAACAAAGGCAAAACAACTCAAATAAATGTTTTCGAAAGCAGTTTGTGTGACACAGCGAAGCGAGCCGCTGCCAGCGACTAACGCCGCGACGATGAGAGTTCGCCACAGCTTCATGCGCTTGAACGACAATTTCATACACCAAAATACATGATATATTGGGGTGTCTGTTATGTATCAAGTGAACAAACAGTTGATAAAGAAATTGGGTATCAATATATTTAATTATGAATTATTGTGAACAACACGGATGCCGCTTGTGGTGTCCTGTTAAGATTTTTCTCTCAAACAGCTGCTAACAGCTTAAACAAAATACTCATGCTATTTTTGCACATACAGATACATTTAATACATCGTCACAAACTATGAAAGTTGTACTTTTATTTGTTGTAAAATAAAGAAAATAAACCGTGTGCTCTTTTGTCTAAGCTTAATATCTTTCTGAAACACGCCACAAAAACTTACACAAACATGAAACATATGTCTAAAGAAAGTAGGGATGGGCTGATCAATCCTAACGTATCAAAACTTCCGAGAATGATGTTGTTTAATTGTCTCTGACAACACGCGAAACCGCGAGGCTGAGATCATTTTTGCTCGCGATCATCATGAAGGTTTGTCGGTTGTATACAATGTTTGCCTGTTTGAACATTCAAGCCGATTTTACACTATTCAACTCAACAAATGTCAAAACAACTCAAATACATGTTTACGAAGCTGTTTGTGTGACACAGCGAGCCGCCGCTGCCTAACTCCACGACTCGATGTCTTTCGCTGCTGCTTATGCCTGAACGGACAATTTCATACAACAGAGTGTCAAAATACATGATATATTGAGGAGTCTGTTATGTCTCAAGTGAACAAACAGTTGAGAAAGAAATCTGAATAATTATATTTTATTCTGGCATTATTCCAGATGACGCCCTGCTATATTTTTCTCTCAAACAGCTGAAACAACTTAAACAAAATACTGCGCCATTTTTGCCCATACAGAAACATGCAAGACATCATTACTTAACTATGAAATGTGTACTTTTATTTGTGTACACTTACAATAACAACAAAACCTTGTGCTTTTGTAAAATAAATAAACAGGGTGCTCAGTCTCTGTCTTCACGATTATTTTTCTGAAACACGCCACAAAATTCAAGTGAACAAAATCAACCATTCACGTAGTCTGTATTTTATCATCTCACAATGAATACAAATGCAACAAGCATGGCACAAAACGAAAATAATGATACTTCTCAGTTCTCAAAAGATTAAACTGAACTGTGCCTTAAGTATCGTGATCATGCGATAAAAGCCTCTTAAAGAGACAGTAACAATTTAGCCTTCGCCCTGAACATAGACATTCCCAAGTAATTGAGAAGTACAAATGGTATTATTTTAAGTTTTTTATTTCTCTCTTACCTTGTAAAATGCCACGTTTTTGAATGGCATGTAAACACAATCACTCCATTTTTTTCACTGGATCTGTTGCTATTTTAATGATTTAAAAATCAAAGCACTGACCATTTAAAGTGTGAGCTTGTAGGCTACATTTTGAAATAGTTATAAACAGTCACAGCTATACAGTGTTATTATGTGCCTAGATAGTCTTTCAAATAAAATTGCTTGTGATATGCTTATGTAAATCACACAAAAAAACAGAAAAAAATCTTAAGAGAGAAGTGAAAGTGAAAGTAGAGATTTTCAAAGTGATTTTTCATTCAAAGTGATACAATTTCCACGCCATTTGTCTAAATCTTCTGAAACTTGGTGTACATGCCTCATTCCTCATGGGGAACAAAAAAGCCTTAAGGACCCATAACTTTCACCATGATGGATTTTCCCAGACGCTGAAAAATTTGCATAAAACCTAAAAATACTCTTTCTTCTCCTGAACCGTGAGCTCCAATTGACTTGAAATTTGGTACACATTTGTAGAATGGACATCCTTGAAAACATTACTTAGGAAAATGAATGTGATACAAAATGTCTGAAAGGGGCGTGTTTATGTAAATGTCCAAATTTTAACAATATATACCTGTCAATAAATCAAATGTAATTTTGACTGATGGTTTTTCAAACCTAACATGCTTCAAGATGACATCACTCTGAAGTACTGCACGAAAGAATGGTCTATCATTCGCCCTTAGGGGGCTTACAGGCCATGTCGAAATTCCCATTTTCTGGTCTAAAATGTTCTAATTTGGTACAATGGTACTACAGGCCAACAGGAACCCACAAACCAAGAATGGCCGACATTCGCCACTAGGGGGCTTAAAGGCCACGCTAAAATTCCCGCTTTCTGGTCAAATTTTTTTAATTTGGTACATTGATACTACAGGCAGACAGGAACCCACAAACCAAGAATGGACAACATTCACCCCTAGGGGGCTTACAGGCCATGCCAAAATTCCCATTTTCTGGTCAAAAATGTTCTAATTTGGTACACTGATACTACATGCCAACAGGAACCCACAAACCACTTAATGGCCAACATTCGCCATTAGGGGGCTTACAGGTAATTCCAAAAATCCCATTTTCTGGTCAAACATTTTCTAATTTGGTGTATTGATTCTACAGGCCTACAGGAACCCACAAACCAAGAAAGGCCCACATTCGCCTCTAGGGGCGCTTACAGGCCACTCCAAAATTCCCATTTTCTGGTCAAATATTTTCTAATTTTGTACATTTATACTACAGGCCAACAGGAACCCACAAACCAAGAATGACCAACATTTGCCCATAGGTGGCGCTTACAGGCCACGCTCCAAATTTTTTTTTTCAAAATGATATAATATCCACCCCATTTGTCCAATTCTTCTGAAACTTGGTGTACATGCCGCATTTCTCATTGGGAACAAAAAGCCTCAAGGATCCATAAGGTCCGTATGGATTTTCCTGTACATTGAAAATGTTTTGTTTAGGAATCAGACTAAGACATGTTTTTTTGAATTCCTTAATTGGGAGGGTTTATCCCCAACCATCTACTGATCAATTTTAAATGATTTGCCATTTTGAGGAGGAATCCGCATTGCTGCTTGCAGCTATATTTATTATTATTATTATTATTATTCTTCTCCTTGAGCCCCAATAGCTCAAAAAGTCACTGGTCAAAAGTTTTCTAAATTGGCACATTGATAGTCCATGCCAACGGGTACCCCCAAACCAAGAATGGTCAACATTCGCCCATAGGTGGCGCTTACAGGCCACGCCCAAAAAAAATATTTTCAAAGTGATACCATTTCCACGCCATTTGTCCAAATCTTCTGAAACTTGGTGTACATGCCTCATTTCTCATGGGGAACAAAAAGCCTCAAGAACCCATAACTTCCGCCATGATGGATTTTTCCAGACGCTGAAAATTTGCTAAAACCTACAAAACTCTTCTTCTCCTGAACCGTAGCTCCAATTGACTTGAAATTTGGTACACATGTGTAGAATTGAAGTCTTTGAAAACGCTACTTAGGAAAAATGAATACGATACAAAATGGCTGAAAGGGGCGTGTTTATGTAAATGTCCAAATTTTAACAATATATACGTGTCAATAAATCAAATGTAATTTTGACTGATGGTTTTTCAAACCTAACATGCTTCAAGATGACATCACTCTGAAGTACTGCAGCAAAGAATGGCTAACATTCTGCCTTAGGGGGCTTACAGGCCATGCCGAAATTCCCATTTTCTGGTCTAAAATGTTCTAATTTGGTACAATGGTACTACAGGCCAACAGGAACCCACAAACCAAGAATGGCCGACATTCGCCACTAGGGGGCTTAAAGGCCACGCCTAAAATTCCCGCTTTCTGGTCAAAAATGTTCTAATTTGGTACATTGATACTACAGGCCAACAGGAACCCACAAACCAAGAATGGCCAACATTCACCCCTAGGGGGCTTACAGGCCATGCCGAAATTCCCATTTTCTGGTCTAAAATGTTCTAATTTGGTACAATGGTACTACAGGCCAACAGGAACCCACAAACCAAGAATGGCCAACATTCGCCATTAGGGGGCTTACAGGTAATTCCTAAAAGTCCCATTTTCTGGTCAAACATTTTCTAATTTGGTACATTGATTCTACAGGCCAAAAGGAACCCACTAAACCAAGAATGGCTCCACATTCGCCTCTAGGGGGCTTACAGGCCACTCCAAAATTCCCATTTTCTGGTCAAATATTTTCTAATTTTGTACATTGATACTACAGGCCAACAGGAACCCACAAACCAAGAATGGCCCACATTCGACCATAGGTGGTGCTACAGGCCACGTCCCAAAAAAATATTTTCAAAGTGATACCATTTCCACGCCATTTGTCCAATTCTTCTGAAACTTGGTGTACATGCCTCATTTCTCATTGGGAACAAAAAGCCTCAAGGATCCATAAGGTCCGTATGGATTTTCCTGTACATTGAAAATGTTTCGCTTAGGATTCAGACAAAGACATGTTTTTTTGAATTCCTTAATTGGGAGGGTTTATCCCCAACCATCTACTGATCAATTTTAAATGATTTGCCATTTTGAGGAGGAATCATGCATTGCTGCTTGCAGCTATATTTATTATTATTATTATTATTATTATTATTCTTCTCCTTGAGCCCCAATAGCTCAAAAAGTCACTGGTCAAAATTTTCTAAATTGGCACATTGATACTCCATGCCAACGGGTACCCCCAAACCAAGAATGGCCCACATTCTGCCCATAGGTGGCGCTTACAGGCCACGCCCAAAAAACAAAATTCAAAGTGATACAATTTCCACGCCATTTGTCCAAATCTTCTGAAATTTGGTGTACATGCCTCATTCCTCATGGGGAACAAAAAGCCTCAAGAACCCATAACTTCCGCCATGATGGATTTTCCCAGACGCTGAAAATTTGCTAAAACCTACAAAACTCTTCTTCTCCTGAACCGTGAGCTCCAATTGACTTGAAATTTGGTACACATGTGTAGAATGGACATCCTTGAAAACGCTACTTAGGAAAAATGAATACTGATACAAAATGGCTGAAAGGGGCGTGTTTATGTAAATGTCCAAATTTTAACAATATATACGTGTCAATAAATCAAATGTAATTTTGACTGATGGTTTTTCAAACCTAACATGCTTAAAGATGACATCACTCTGAAGTACTGTGCAAAGAATGGCCATGCTAAAATTCCCATTTTCTGGTCAAAATGTTCTAATTTGGTAAATTAATAGTACAGGCCAACAGGAATCCACAAACCAAGAATGACCTACATACGCCACTAGGGGCACTACAGGACAAGCCAAAATTCCCATTTTCTGGTCAAAATGTTCTAATTCGCACAAGAATAGTACAGGCCAACAGGAATCCACAAACCAAGAATGACCGACATTCGCCAATTAGGGGCACTACAGGACAAGCCAAAATTCCCATTTTCTGGTCAAAAATTTTCTAATTTGGTACTTTGATACTACAGGCCAACAGGAACCCACATACCAAGTGTGGCCCACATTCGCTCTTAGGGGCTTACAGGCTACTCCAAAATTTCGCTTTCTGGTCAAAAACGCTCTAATTTGGTACATTGATACTGCAGGTCAACAGGAACCCTCAAACCAAGAATGGCTAACATTCGCCTCTAGGGGCACTACAGGCCATGCCGAAATTCCCATTTTCTGGTCAAAAATGTTCTAATTTGGTACATTAATAGTACAGGCCAAAAGGAATCCACAAACCAAGAATGACCGACATTCACCACTAGGTGGCGCTTAGAGGCCAGTCTAAATTCCCATTTTCTGGTCAAAAAGTTATAATTTGGTACATTGATACTACAGGCCAACAGGAACCCACAAACCAAGTATGGCCCACATTCGCCATTAGGGGGCTTACAGGCCACTCCCAAAATTTCGTTTTCTGGTCAAAAATTTTCTAATATGGTACATTGATACTACTGGCCAACAGGAACCCACAAACAAAGAATGGCTAACATTCGCCTTAGGGGCACTAGAGGCCACCTAAATTCCCATTTTATGGTCAAAATGTTCTAATTTGGTACATTGATACTACAGGTCAACAGGAACCCTCAAACCAAGAATGGCTAACATTCACCCCTAGGGGGCTTACAGGTAATTCCCAAAAGTCCCATTTTCTGGTCAAATATTTTCTAATTATGTACATTGATACTACAGGCCAACAGGAACCCACAAACCAAGAATGACCCACATTTGCCCATAGGAGGCGCTACAGGCCACGCTTCCAAAAAAATATTTTCAAAGTGATACCATTTCCACGCCATTTAACCAATTCTTTTGAATCTTGGTGTACATGCCTCATTTCTCATTGGGAACAAAAAGCCTCAAGGATCCATAAGGTATGATGGATTTTCCTGTAGACTGAAAATGTTTCGCTTAGGATTCAGACAGAAATACATGTTTTTTGGATTCATCCATTGAGAGGGTTTAACCCCAACCCTCTACTGATCAATTTGAAATGATTTGCCATTTTGAGGAGGAATCGCGATTGCTGCTTGCAGCTATATTTATTATTATTATTATTATTATTACTTCTCCTTGAGCCCCAATAGCTCAAAAAGTCACTGGTCAAAATTTTCTAAATTGGCACATTGATACTCCATGCCAACGGGTACCCCCAAACCAAGAATGGCCCACATTCGCCCATAGGTGGCGCTTACAGGCCACGCCCAAAAAAACAAAATTCAAAGTGATACCATTTCCACGCCATTTGTCCAAATCTTCTGAAATTTGGTGTACATGCCTCATTCCTCATGGGGAACAAAAAGCCTCAAGAACCCATAACTTCCGCCATGATGGATTTTCCCAGACGCTGAAAATTTGCTAAAACCTACAAAACTCTTTCTTCTCCTGAACCGTAGCTCCAATTGACTTGAAATTTGGTACACATGTGTAGAATGGACAGTCCTTGAAAACGCTATTTAGGAAAAAATGAATACGATACAAAATGGCTGAAAGGGGCGTGTTTATGTAAATGTCCAAATTTTAACAATATATACGCGTCAATAAATCAAATGTAATTTTGACTGATGGTTTTTCAAACCTAACATGCTTCAAGATGACATCACTCTGAAGTACTGCGCAAAGAATGGCTAACATTCTGCCTCTAGGGGGCTTACAGGCCATGCCGAAATTCCCATTTTCTGGTCTAAAATGTTCTAATTTGGTACAATGGTACTACAGGCCAACAGGAACCCACAAACCAAGAATGGCCGACATTCGCCACTAGGGGGCTTAAAGGCCACGCCAAAATTCCCGCTTTCTGGTCAAAAATGTTCTAATTTGGTACATTGATACTACAGGCCAACAGGAACCCACAAACCAAGAATGGCCAACATTCACCCCTAGGGGCTTACAGGCCATGCCAAATTCCCATTTTCTGGTCTAAAATGTTCTAATTTGGTACAATGGTACTACAGGCCAACAGGAACCCACAAACCAAGAATGGCCAACATTCGCCATTAGGGGGCTTACAGGTAATTCCCAAAAGTCCCATTTTCTGGTCAAACATTTTCTAATTTGGTACATTGATTCTACAGGCCAAAAGGAACCCACAAACCAAGAATGGCTCACATTCGCCCCTAGGGGGCTTACAGGCCACTCCAAAATTCCCATTTTCTGGTCAAATATTTTCTAATTTTGTACATTGATACTACAGGCCAACAGGAACCCACAAACCAAGAATGGCCCACATTCGCCCATAGGTGGTGCTACAGGCCACGCTCCAAAAAAATATTTTCAAAGTGATACCATTTCCACGCCATTTGTCCAATTCTTCTGAAACTTGGTGTACATGCCTCATTTCTCATTGGGAACAAAAAGCCTCAAGGATCCATAAGGTCCGTATGGATTTTCCTGTACATTGAAAATGTTTCGCTTAGGATTCAGACAAAGACATGTTTTTTGAATTCATCAATTGGGAGGGTTTATCCCCAACCATCTACTGATCAATTTTAAATGATTTGCCATTTTGAGGAGGAATCTGCAGATTGCTGCTTGCAGCTATATTTATTATTATTATTATTATTATTATTATTCTCCTTGAGCCCCAATAGCTCAAAAAGTCACTGGTCAAAAATTTTCTAAATTGGCACATTGATACTCCATGCCAACGGGTACCCCCAAACCAAGAATGGCCCACATTCGCCCATAGGTGGCGCTTACAGGCCACGCCCAAAAAAACAAAATTCAAAGTGATACAATTTCACGCCATTTGTCCAAATCTTCTGAAATTTGGTGTACATGCCTCATTCCTCATGGGGAACAAAAAGCCTCAAGAACCCATAACTTCCGCCATGATGGATTTTTCCCAGACGCTGAAAATTTGCTAAAACCTACAAAACTCTTTCTTCTCCTGAACCGTGAGCTCCAATTGACTTGAAATTTGGTACACATGTGTAGAATGGACAGTCCTTGAAAACGCTACTTAGGAAAAATGAATACTGATACAAAATGGCTGAAAGGGGCGTGTTTATGTAAATGTCCAAATTTTAACAATATATACGCGTCAATAAATCAAATGTAATTTTGACTGATGGTTTTTCAAACCTAACATGCTTCAAGATGACATCACTCTGAAGTACTGTGCAAAGAATGGCTAACATTCGCCTAGGGGCTTACAGGCCATGCCAAATTCCCATTTTCTGGTCTAAAATGTTCTAATTTGGTACAATGGTACTACAGGCCAACAGGAACCCACAAACCAAGAATGACCTACATATCGCCACTAGGGGCACTACAGGCCACGCCAAAATTCCCATTTTCTGGTCAAAAATGTTCTAATTTGGTACATTGATACTACAGGCCAACAGGAACCCACAAACCAAGAATGGCCAACATTCACCCCTAGGGGGCTTACAGGCCATGCCAAAATTCCCATTTTCTGGTCAAAAATTTTCTAATTTGGTACATTGATACTACAGGCCAACAGGAACCCACAAACCAAGAATGGCCAACATTCGCCATTAGGGGCGCTTACAGGCTACTCCAAAATTCCCATTTTCTGGTCAAACATTTTCTAATTTGGTACATTGATACTACAGGCCAACAAGGAACTCACACAAACCAAGAATGGCTCACATTCGCCATTAGGGGCTAGAACAGCAATACGTAACTGAACGAAGTAC
>NW_026266455.1:0-26883 GCF_025860055.1 Xyrauchen texanus
ACACCAGCTTCAACTATTTACTACATTATTTTGACATTGATTTGAGCCCACATTCATGAAGTTTGATGGGATAGTTGATACTCACCCTCATGCCATTTCAAACCTGTACAACATTATTTCTTCCCTGGAACACAAAAGGAGAAATTTTAAAGATCGTACTGGTCATTTGTTCCATGCCGTTACATCGAATGGGAACTGGAGCTTTCAAGCCTCAAATCAGATGCAAAAGCACCATAAAAGTGTCATATAGTACAAGTAGTTCATACAACGTGTGTGCTATATGCCAAGCCTTTTGATGCCTTCATTAGATTTGAAAAACAGGCTGAAATTTAGGCCATTTATTCAGTGATGAATAAACGTCACTAAAAGTGAGCCATTAACTCGAGCAACCCTGCCGCCATTGAGTTGAACTTGAGAACTGGATGTGATTTCTGAACAAACTGTTCAGATTTTCTGAATCAAACCAACTAATGGATTCAAATGACCTGACTCAAAATAATTTGTTCATTACTAGTTCTCTCATGAACCCTCAGGAAAGAGTGTCAAGATTTTGCAGTGAATAATGACTCAAAACATCTGTTCCTCGCAGAACACTTGCAATATAGTGAACAAAGAGTCTATAGTCATATGGACTACTATTATGGTGATTTGATTCTGGTCCCGATTTATTGTGATTGCATGGAAAGGAGCAACCAGAGTCTTTAAAATAAATTATTTTGGTTTCCACAGAACAAAGAAAGACATTCAAATTTGGAAGGACATGACGGTGAGTAAATGATAACAACATTTGTATTTTGGGGTGAGTTACCCCTTTTATTGGCCATGTAATGGAGCTAATTGTTCCAGCAAAAACATCTCATAGCATAGCTTCCCCTCTTGTCTGAGATGACAGAATTGCAACAAAACTGAGTTGTGACAAAAGTGCACCTTGTACATTCTTAATGGATCTGAAATGTTGCCTGATTTAGTGCCTGCAGGCACGACTATTTCAGGCACAACAACTGATGTCTGAACTCCCTGTGGAGAGCATGTGCGTCCTGCATGGGATTCTTCAGAAAAAGAAAAAAAAACTGAGCTGGAAAAAATCTGCGCCAAAACAGAAATCAGATGAACAAAAGAAAATGTTATGAATGCAACAATTAGTGAAATTTTGTCATTCCTGCACTATGACAGTTGGTCTAATGCACAGCCCAGCTTGCAGTAGATATCCAGAGAGAACTGTAGGTGTCACTACTGACATTGATTGCATGGGGGTCTAGGCTGTTCAGTAGGAGCTGTCATTCCGAGCCAGTGAGCTCTGTCTTGCTGAAGAGAGCTCCAGTCAGATGTTCACTATGCATGCTGCATTGTCTGCCTGCCTGTTCGATAGGGCTGGCAGCAAAAGGTGACATCTGGTGACTAATGTGCTCCCATGTTTCCCTTCTTCTTTGGGCGGCAGATGCTCTTCACAGGCAGATAGGAAGAGGAGGTGGAGGAATAGGGCGTGCATGAGATGGACAAGCAGTGTAACGTTTGTGTATGTGTGTGTAATACATTTGTGTGTGTGTGTGTGTGTGGGGGGTGTGTGTGTGTTTTTGTAGTTGATCTGTTATTCTTTTGAGGTATATGAGGCTGCTTTAAAAAGAGAGGAAATAAACAATTAGCTTGTAGAACACTGGTGGATTTAATATGGTTCAGATATTTCAAATGTTGTTTGCAAGGACACATGTGAACATGAACATGATGAACA
Source organism: Xyrauchen texanus (assembly GCF_025860055.1). Classification (NCBI taxonomy): domain Eukaryota; kingdom Metazoa; phylum Chordata; class Actinopteri; order Cypriniformes; family Catostomidae; genus Xyrauchen; species Xyrauchen texanus. The sequence continues at coordinate 1,730 of NW_026266455.1, forward strand.
TGCTCCTGAACACTATATTTTTTCTCTTATTTTGATCTACCCCATTTTCAATGGCCTGTTATTTTTTACTGGGAACACCATAAGTGTGACTTTGTGCAATTTTGTACAATATAAATACAATTCCTGGTTAAACATTAAAGCACACTAGTTTTATAAATAGTACAGAATGCTTTCATACTGTATATAATATTGCCAAAATTATCCACAAATAATGATTTTTACTCAAAAACAGTGGTGCATAAGCTCAGGTCAATTAAGACGACGATCAATAAGTTCTAAAAAGAAATACAAAACCTGTGCTATTTTAAAGAAGACAAGTTGGCAAAAAGATCTAATCCAATATTTGGTGATAATATAGCATAATAAGAGATTTATAAGCAGTAACATTTGACTGGGAACACCAAAAGTGTAAGTTGTGATACCCTGTGTGAGCAAAGTCAGTAAGTTTTAGTCCAATAGGATAATATTAACTAGCATTTGCAGGCAAAAGAAAATTATCTTCGAATCAAAATGACCGAAGCACAACATGAGTGTTAATCCAGTCCGCCTGGCACCAATAATCTTGCAAAGGTCGAAATCACTGAGATCATATTTTATCCCTATTCTGATGGTTGATGTGAACAATTACTGAAGCTCCTGACCCATATCTGCATGATTTAATGCAATGCTGCCACACAAATGTCTGATTAGATTATCTCATGAATAAGTAGGAGTAAAGGTGTACCTAATAAAGTGTTCACTGAGTATAAGTGAATCATTGATTGTAAGAACTGACTCACTTTAATGATTTGGATTTTCAGAGTCACATGAGAGAGAGAGAGAGAGGGGGGACAGTTGAGGTGAGCATGTATGATTACTGCCTCTCAGCTTTATTGCTGCATTCACAATACAATGTGCAAAATGTCACATTTAGTGACGCTATACTGCTACTTGTTGGAAAATGTTGCTCATCACAATAGAAGCTACTCTATTGTGAAAATAGCTAATCTACTGTCATGCTACTGAAAATACAGTTAAGTTAGTAGCGTGTGTGCATGAGCTATACATTGTTAATTAATACTCTTGAGCTGACTGGGTTTTTATATTTCTTGTCTCTACTACTCTGTGGTAAATCTGGGATCTTGCTCAGTCATTAGATGTAATGCTGTCTGGATTGCTTTGTTCAGCAGATCTTAAAGAGGAGCAGATAGGTCTTCTAGGGAGCTTCAGCATGGTCCCCACAATAGCACATATTTTAAATCCTTCTTGTCACCCTGACAACTGTGCTTAACCTCCCTCTGGCCTTTTTGCACAGCTGTAAGTGGGGTCTTTTTCCCCTTGTCTCACCCATGAGTGGGCCTGTGAATCCAAGTACATTTGACAGAAGAGCAGAAACCTCAGTTTCTTATTGTTGTTTTTTAGCCACACAATGAGTAACAACAAACGTTTGCATGATGCCATGCTGTGTCAGAAAGGCTGGGCAAAGCTGTAACAAACACAAAATGATGGGGACAGCCAGATGGGCTAAAGAAATGCCTCCATTGCAACATTAGATTGTCTTGAAGCTGTCATTTTCGAAGATACAGTGGTCTGAAAAATTATTTGGAGACTTTTGGACATTTAAGTCTAATTGTCTTAGTAGGGTTAGGGTTAGGGTTAGGGTTAGGGTAAATTTTTTAATGTTTGTTAAAGGAATAGTTCACCCAAATTAAACAAACAAAAAAACATTATAATTCTCACAAAATTAACTCACCTTTAGGCCATCTCAAAGTCATATGACTTTCTTCTACCGATGAAGATATTTGATGAAGATATGAGGTCTGTCCCAAAACCTAATGAGCATCCTCTGGAGGCTGACTTTTAAGGCGTCATAGGCACTATGTTTGTGAAGGCTGTTTCAAAAGGTAGGTATCTTAATTATACTGCCTCTTTGTTATTAAAATGTTCTTATTGATTCCATCACAAGACAGATAAACACAACATGATATACGGAATCAGTTATATACATTAAACCCTACCCCCCTCACGCACCTCAGACGTCACTTATTCAGCCATTGGACAGACCTCTGTTTTCTACGGGAGTCCCCCTACTGCAGGTGTTCATATGCGTCGTAGTTACTATGGCCGCCTCCCAGTTGGGATGGAGCACCGTGTGCAATGGGCACGCAGCTCCTGGATGGGGCCCCGGCTGGGTTGGCACATCAAATGCCTACAGTTGCTGGCTGTATTTGTTGCCCTGCACAGATTTCTGCCATTGATCTGCGGCAAGCATGTGTTTATTCGACAACACAGTGACACTAGTGTATATAAATCGCCAGGGCGGTGTTCGCTCTCGTCGCATGTCACAACTTGCCTGCCATCTCCTTCTATGGAGTTGGCAGTGCCTAAGGTCGGTGCATACTACTCATATCAACCTAAACACCACAGCGGACGTGCTGTCACGTCAGGTACTGCTCAGCGGAGAGTGGAGTCTCCACTCTCAGGTGGTCCAGCTGATTTGGGCTCAGTTTGACACAGCACAGGTAAATCTGTTTGACTCCCGAGATTCCACCCTCTGCCCGCTCTGGTACTCTCTGACAGAAGCCCCCCTCAACACAGACGCATTGGCACACAGCCATTTCCCCAGTGAGCCTACATGCACAAGTCCTGTGCAAGGTCAGGGAGTACGAGGAACAAGTCATTCTCTAGGCTCCCCACTGGCCCACTCATACTTGGCTCTTGGATCTCATGCTCCTTGCGACAGGACCTCCCTGGTAAATTACCCTGAGGAAGGACCTTCCTTCTCAGGGACGGGGCACCCTCTGGCATCCGCGCCCTTGGAAGGCCCTCAGACCTCTGAAACCTTCACGTATTGCCCTTGGAGGGGATGCAGAGAATCTAAATGGTCTACCACCAGCTGTCGTAGTACCCCTCCACCTTGAAGGTTTATGTAGCCGCCATAGCGACTCACCACGATGCAGTGGATGGTAAGTTGTTAGGGAAGCACAACCTGATCATTAGGTTCCTTAGAGGAGCCCGGAGGCAGAACCCTCCTAAGCCATGCCTGTTCCCCTCATGGGATCTCTCCATTGTCCTTTCGGGCCTTCAGAGAGCCCTGTTTGAGCCACTACAATCAGTCGAACTAAAGGCCCTCTCCTTAAAGATGGCCCTCCTGATTGCGCTCACTTCCATCAAGAGGGTTGGGGACCTGCAAGCGCTCTCCGTCAGTGACACTTGCCTGGAGTTTGGTCCAGCAGACTCTCACGTCATCCTGAGACCCCGACCGGGCTACGTGCCAAGGCTCCTACGACCCCCTTCAGGGATCAGGTAGTGAACCTGCAAGTGCTGCCCAGGAAGGAGGCAGACACAGCCTTAGCGTTGCTGTGTCCGGTGCATGCATTGCACACCTATTTGGAGAGCTTTAGACACTCTGAGCAGCTCTTTGTCTCTTTTTGTATTTGTTGGACAGCAGAAAGGGAATGCTGTCTCCAAACAGAGGCTTGCCCACTGGATCGTGGACACCATTGCATTGGCCTATAAAGACCTTTAGATTCTTGTAACCAACTCAGTGAATTTCGTTTACATCACCGTAATTGATCAATGCATTACAGCAAGATCCTCTAAGTCAGCAGCATTACAGAAATGCTTGCCAGTTGGTGTTAAAGAGCAACATGCAGGTTGAATTTATAACTGAATTAATACTTTATATTGTCTGCAGAGGTCTTTTAAAAACACATATGTAGAAATTACTAATGAAATCTCATTTGATGTAGAGATTTTGATGAAAATGTGCTAGGCTCTGGAATACGCCTTTCCCGCTATAGCAACGCGTCATATGACGTAGGGCGAGGCAAATAAAAGAGCTCACGGTCAGCTCTCTCATTGTTGGGCTTTTGAAAAACAAGGCTTTTCGGTCTTGGGTGCGTTTTGTGCAGGTGAAGAGAGCAGACTTCACTGCCGCGTCTGTTACCACACACTCGGTCGTTTGTGGCGCACATTTCACTCCGGAGAATTATCGACCTGGAGATTTGTTGGAGTCTCGGATGGGATTTCGGAGTAAGGACCACGTGAGGCTGATTACTGATGCTGTTCCTCGGTGCACTCGATGGAATCAAGTCCACCGTCAAAGTTTACACCGGATTTTGGCGTGGCGGACTGGAGGACCAAGTGCTAACGTTAGCAGACATTCTGTGCAACTAAAGCGAGCACTTAGCAGAGTAAGTCTTACTTTTTAATTATTTAATAATAGGAGACTCATAATTATAGGCCTGTGGACCATCATAGGCATGTTCGGTCCACACCGGAGAACTCGGTTTCTTCATTCAGCATCCATTGTAACCTGAGCTTGAACTTGACCAGACTCCTCGGCCATCGTCACTTCGGTTAGTGCTTTATAGACGCGGAAGTTATTTTATCACAATTTATCTCAAAATATCGTTAATGGCTAAATATATATTACTCCAGTTCAGAAAATCTAGTTGTTTTATCATCAACATACACTATGCTATATAGGGGTGTCCAACCTGCATGTTGCTCTTTAAGTGTTTCCTGCTGCACCGTCCAAATTGTGTCCTTGGTCTGCAGGTCTGTCTGAGGTATCAGCTTGAGCACATAAGTGTCTTTTAATATCTCCAGAGCCTGAGGATTTTGAATTCTTTGCCATGTTGACTTCAAAGAACAGATATGTAGTAGGGTGTATCGAATCTCACCGGTTTATGACATAAAAATAATTAAAAACTAGCAGAGTTTTTTAAAAAGTTCACAGAGCCGGAGTTTACACGTCCGCTCCTTGCATGGTGTCACGTGAGTATTTCTTTAAGTGTTATTTTATTTTTTATCTCAGATAACATGTGCAAACTTGGCATGTGTTTAACTCAGTACTGAATATAGTCCCTTATGTTGTCTAGACACAGGTGATTGAGCTGCCTTTACGCTGATATGGCAATTTACACATTCCACGAGTAGAAGTTATTAAAACCAGTTTCATTTTAAACTATATTGTTCTGTCATTCCCAAGAAAACACCCAGCCGCATAGAGATGAAAAATCTGCAGAGAGAAAATGAATTGGCAGGTTGCTTCCCCCCGAGGCCCCCTCTATCAGCTAGTGCAGTGGGTGACAAAATGCAGCGCATGTGTTCCCAATACAAACCTTATTCCATCTGTGGCCCTATCAGCTAGGAAATTCCATATTTATCAGAGCAGTGTGGCCTCAGAGCACTGTGGCTGCTGACTATGAAATCTCCGAGAATTATCTGGGGCTGTCCTTTTCTCCCTCCACATTACTGTTCCCTGAGGGCCACAGTTCAAAGTATCCTGCATCAAATTGCTTTCATATTTGTTGTGCTGCATGCAATTGATAACATTTGTTCTGACCGAATAAATGATCTAAAGTTATAAATACTTTGTTTTAAGCATGCAAAATGACATTAAGCTACAAATACTGGACCGAACAACGGTAATCTTTTGGAATCTGGATTATTTCATGAATCAAATCATTAAAACATCAAGGGGTGCAGGAATTGCAGTAGGCAAGATTAAATTCCTAACAGAGACTGAATATACCATTACTGTCCTCAGATCCAGGGAAGAAACTGCATACTATTGGTCCTTAAGCATTCAGAAGAGCCTGAGAAAATTGTATGTAATATCGACTCAGTTTCTGTGTTTTTCATGAAATTACTTATGCATTAGGGTCTTAAACTGAAAACATCAGAAGTATATTTGGACCAGGCGGGTTGTTAGACCACAGCTAAATGGTTCCACCTGAAAGCATTTCAAATTTATGAGTAACATCCTGTGACATGATGGACAACTTACAGTATGTACATATTGTTAATCAATCAATAAATATTGCCTTGCTATGGATGTATTGGATATTTATTTAATTGACTAAGCAAGACCAAAGCTAATTTGTCCTTAAAACATTTTTTTAATTAAATACTTTCAACATATACACTGATAAGCCACAGCACTAAAACCACCTGCCTAATATTGTGTAGGTCCCCCTCATGCCGCCAAAACTGCGCCAAACCGCATCTCAGAATTCTCAGAATTCTATTCTTCTCACCACAATTGCACTTTGTCAGTTCAAACCAGTCTGGCCATTCTCTGTTGACCTCTCTCATCAACAAGGCGTTTCCATCCGCAGAACCTCACTGGATGTTTTTTTTATTTTTGGCACAATTTGGAGTAAATTCTAGAGATTGTTGTTTGTGAAAATACCAGAAGAACAGCAGTTACAGAAATACAAAACAGCCCATCTGGCACCAATAACCATCCATAAGATTATCTAATCAGCCAATCGTGTGGCAGCAGTGGAGTGCATAAAAGAATTCATATATGGGTCAGGAGCTTCAGTTAATGTTCACATCAACCAACAGAATGATCTCAATGATTTGAACCATGGCATGATTGTTTATGCCATTTGGGCTGGTTTGAATATTTCTGTAACTGCTGATCTCCTGGGATTTTCACACACACCAGTCTCTAGAATTTACTCAGAATGGTGCCAAAAACAAAAAAAACATCCAGTGAGCGGCAGTTCTGTGGACGGAAAAAAACAGGTGTGCCCGCTGTAAAATGCACACAGTTGAGGTGAGAACATGTCAGAGAATTCTCGTTGCAACCTGACAACCTCAGTGAATTTTGAGGTGAGAGTTGGTCTCCGCAAGTGACCGGGGTGAGTCAATCTGTGGCTTTTAAGTTCACCTCCGGTCCTCCCTCCTCCCTCTATGGAACCACCATGCCAAAGTCACAGTGACAACCTCTTTCCGTGGTTTTAGGAGATTAAGGTGGTAAATCTGACATGCTCTTCATATATCTGTTCATTTAACCTAATAATCGACTTCCCCAACTCACTGTGTAACCTCAAAGGGTCCTTGCCACTTGGTGAGTAATTTAGAGGGAGCAATACAAGGACTTTATGTCCCGGTGTATATTCCCGTTGCCAAGTACCCTTATTATACAGCCGGCTTTGACGTTCTTGAGCCTGGAGCAAATCCTCCTGTGTAAATTGCCCTCAGGTCAAGAATGTTTTGAATTTAGTTTTTGCTGTTTGAAGGTCCCTCCTCCCAATTTTCCCATAGGATGTTGAGCACAGCATGCAGTCAATGCCCGTACAACAATTCAAATGGGGAGAACCCCGTGGAGGCCTGTGGGACCTCTCGAACTGCAAATAATAGGGGATTGAGCCACTTGTCCCAATTTTTAGTGTCTTCATGCACGAATTTACGAGTCATATTCTTTAGTGTCTGACTAAACCGTTCGACCAAGCCATCCGTTTGGGGATTTTAAACACTGGTCTGAATCAATTTAATCCCTAATAATCCTTACAGTTCACGTAGAGAATGTGACATAAACGTAGTGCCCTGATCAGTGAGGATTTCTTTCAGAATCACACAGAACCAACACAAAGTGATGCCCGTGTGCCATTCGCTTTAATGGCTCGAGGAGGTCCATGCCAATTCTTTTGAGGGGACCTCGATCAATGGAAGGGGGCACAATGGCGCTTTTGGGTTAGCCGCAGGATTCATCAGCTGACATTTGCAGCATACCACACACCACCTTCAAACATCCCCATGAATACCCGGCCAATAAAATTGGGCCATCAGATGGTTTAATGTATTTTCTTGCCCTAAGTGACCCGCCATCAGTTTATGATGAGCCGTCTGGAATAGCATTTCCCAACAGATCTTCAGTATTAACAGTTGGGCTGTTTCCTTCTTTGCCTGATTGTCCTACATCACTTGTGTAGGGTATTTGGTATGCTAAATTTAGACTGGATCTGTTAAAGTGCCGTCTTCTCACACCATTATATGTAAGGGACTTTAGGGTCATGAAATATGTGAGCTATGAACTAAATTATACTGTCCTTATTCTACATTATTAGGTAATGAAATGTACAATGGAATTAGTCGCGTTTGACAACCATTATAAATTAGATAAATGACAAATAGCTAGATTATTATTATTACTATTAAAATTGTAATACAACGTCTCATTGTATCCGCTCACAACTTCTACTGTAAGGAATTAGCTTTAATAAGGGAATTATGACTAATTCTCTTATTGGAGTAATATTATTCTCATGGCTTATTGAAAATAATATCACACGTATTTAGGTACAGCTTTGAAGTGAAATCATTTAGAAACAGGGATGAGATTATTTATCAAAATATACTACAGTCAAATCATCTTTGAATATAGACAAATTGGATTACTTTTCTAAACATAAATCTAATCTAACACATATATACATGAGACAGGTTGGTGAGAAGAGTGACAGAATGTGAAATAAATTATCAATACATTGAAAATGTACTTTATGGAGTCTGTTGACAATGCCTTACAAACAATTTATCCTTATTTGAGTCTACATAGATTTGCTATCGAATTACCCAAAGTATTTAACTAATACACCAGCACTTTGAGCACAATACCAGAGATGTACTTGCATGTCGTGGTGTTGCTTGGTTCTTGGCTCTTGGTCGAAAGTTCATTTTTGTCAATGATTTGGACCTCTGTAAAATCGGATATTTATTGTCTGTATAAATTATGAGGTTGGCTTTGAAGCGAGGCCTTCTCCTTGACGATCCGTGACTCCTGTTGGGTGTGTGCACCGTAGAGATTGAGAGGCTTCCTCGGGACTTCGGGTTCCGAGCTTCCTTGGACCTCACATGGCATGGATCTGGTTCCGAAGAGACCCAGAGAAGACCACGAGGGAAGAGTCAGAGCAGAGAGTGCAGTGGTCAGAAGAAGAGACAAGAGAAGAGCAGAAGAAGAGTGTTCTTCCTGTTTGGAAACATTTTAACTGAAATTGGCCGCATCCCCAAAGGTGTCCTGCACCAATCAGAAGTGACTTTTCAGAGTCATATGGTCAACTGGGCTGTCCTTTCCAACAGTTGATTTTATGGTCCTTTGTTTTGGAGTCTTACAAATCTCCCGCTCAAAAATAGTGCATATTTGATCATGAGCTTTTATATCATGAAAATAGTACAAGAGACATGATATTCGTTGTCATCAGCTTCCTCTATGTAACCAAGCTACCGTTTGCATACCAAATATGACATAATTTAATCTATATTATATGTGTAGGTAACAAAATGTGAAAAATCCGTTGTTACAAATCATACTGGTTAATTAATTGGTTATACAACATTACACACATTTTAAAGAGGTACATCAGGCTATATTAATTAATTTGTCAGTTATACAAGTTGCCACAGTTCAAAGCAATTGTCAGAATTATCTAGCAAGAATAGATATCCTGTGGGTCCATGCGGTCTTGTATATTTATAGGATTGATTCAGCAAAGTAATGTGACTTTGTGTGAGATGTTTCTGGATTAAAGAATGTCCTTTTTAAGAGACTGTTTGCTGAATAATGATCACAATGTCATGTGATCTGATGAGACTAAGTGTAGCAAATTGGGTTATATCTGAGGACAGAATCTTGTGTGTCCTGAGTCTCTCGGGAACTCCAAGAGTGAGTGTTTTCTGTCTTTTATTTATTTTACCTTTGAACTTAGGGCCTCTTTGCAGAGAAGTTTTCAAGTCATATGGGATCTAGACAAGTCTCTTTGTTAGTTTTATTGGCCAGATGTGAGACTCACTGACTCCTAAGTCTTTTCATTTATGACGTTGTGGAATTCCAGGATTAAAATGGGTTTTTCCTAGATTCAAATCATGTTGCTGCAATTCTTCTGCATGTATAATACTACACTTGATACAACCGATCCTTAATAATCAAAAAATAAGGCATGATAATGCCATGTCTGGCTGGAGGCATTGGCCATCAATCCCTTTCACTTGGTCTAAGGCATACCTAAGGGTCTAATCTCGTGTCTGCTCCAGAGGGAAATCCCCTGCAGGGAAGCCTCTAAGGGCAGGGGAAGCCATGATTTCCCCCTCTCTTGCATCATCCTGACATAGAAATGATGTAGATGGCCCCGGAACCATCTTCCCAACCAGCGAACACACACAGATACACTTTGTTACAGGACACATCGACACACATTCCCATCAATAAGGTTGTAAATTCCGGCCAGTACGTCCCCAAAATTAGTGGATGGGTGAGGCTGGGACTAACTGCCACCTCTATTCTATGCTTTTGCCCTTTGAATTGAATAATGACTGGAATATCCTTATGCACACACATCACACTCACCTGACGTGCTGCATCCAAACCATTGCCTTGAACCAAGCATTGATGAATTAAGGTCTGATTACAGCCTGAATCCATCAAGCCTTGAAATGTATCCCCTTGGATACTCACCAGTATTTGGTACATCCCAGTTCAATCGGGGGCAGCCTGCTGCTCGTCGGGAATCCGAACCAATGCCCCCACCTCCATCAGCTGGCATTGGTCATGGAAATGCCCAGGCTTCCCGCAGCATCAGCAGAACAGCCCAGGTTTTATGGCTGCAGAGTTGCCAACCTGTGAGGGAGAGGAGATAGCCACAGGGGGAACAGGAGGGTTGGGGATGCCCCTGTCCGGGAAGCAGGTTTCAGGGGCAGGGACCCAGTTCTGGGTAGCAGAAACAGAAAAAAAGTGAGGGTGGAGAAAGGGACATGAGAGAGAGAGAAAAGGGCTCGCGGGCCCCCGAATACGCTGCCATATGGTCCTCTGCCAGCTGGATCACATCATCCAGTGATGCCGGGTGGTGGCACTAGACCCATTCTGCCATCCCTTTCGGTAGTTGGTTGATCAGCTGCTCCAGCACCACAAGGTAGACTATGCCGCAACATCGCATTCTGCTGCCAGCAGCCACCACTGGCATGAGTCATGGAGCTGCTGGGCAAAGGCAAACGGGCGGCCGAGCTCACCAAGCATCAGCGAGCAGAAGCACAGGCCATGCTGCTTTGCGCTGCAGCTGACCCACTGCAAGATGGCACATTTTAAGTCCTGATACCTCAGGAGGTTGGTGACGGGTAGTTGTTGAGCTGCCAGTTGCGTTTCTCCTGATAGCAATAGGAGTAGGTGGACTGCCCACTGGGACTCTGGCCATCCCGCTGCTTCCGGTGCACACTCAAACAGCTCCACGAATGCCTCCGGATCATCTTCTGGCCCCAACTTGGCAAGCGTGAAGTGGATCATGGCGGGGGTGGCGGCCATGGTCACAGCAGGGGAAGCCCCCTAGGGTCTCAAGCTCCATAGCACTTGCCGGTCCTCTGCTTGAGATTGAAGGATGACCTGGTATCGCTGCTCCTGTTACAGTTTCAACACAAGCAGAGCTTGATATTGTGTTTGGTGGATTCTGGCGAGGGTCTCAATCAGCTCGATGAAAGAAGAGGACTCCATGACAGCTTAACTTCCTCCAAATCCTGGGTTTTGGCACTACTGTGATAGGTTCTTTAGCTCTCTTGTGAAGGAGGAAGCGGGAGCCGGTTAACAGTCCATGTGAGTCTTTTATTAGACAAACTTTCACTTTTACACACACACAAATAATGCTTTTCAGCAGTCGGTAACACACATAGGAACACACAATGCTTTGTCCGTCTCTCCCCCTCCTCTGGGCATCTCATCTCCCCTTTATCTCCCCAACGACACTCACGCAAACACAGAACAGCTCGTACAGTATTCACATGTGTTACATGTGCATTTATTTCAACCATTATTGCTATTAGATCTTTCTTAGTCCTTTTTTATTTTGGTCTGTACTGCATGGCAGACTGGGGGGAAATGTTTTTTTTTAAGGCTGACCTAATTTGTATCATTGATGGGATGCCACTGTTGTCCTCATTGATTGCCCACAAGCAATTATTAGGTTCCCTCCTCCTACATGAAATTAAATTTCAGTTCACATGCACTCAAAACCTAAAATTAAAATCACAAATTAAGATGAGCAATATCATTAAGACAGCAGGTCACAACAATACCTCAACCACAGTCTAAATCACAATGCAGCAAGTACAGTTGCTGCATGAAACTGCACTATTTTGTTATTGGTGGTTTTCAAGGACAAAATAAGATTCTTTAGAAGACACATCTGGGATTGTGTCTAAAATCATGCTGCTCTATTGGAAGCAGATATTGCAATGTTTGATACCCCTATTACAAAAATAGGAACAGGTACAGGTACAGGAAGGGCATATTCAATGAGCCACTATTTTCCATACATTGCTTTATGTGTATTTTGGCATAACTGGCCACTGGTGGGCTGTACAGTATATTTTAATCAACTAGTACACAAAAGGATTATACGATGTAGAGAACAACAATTTAATATTTTATGACTAGTTTAATTTTTGGCTAACAGAGGAAATTGGATTAAATGGGTATATTAACTCACACAGCAAATTATCTGATGTGTACTTGGCTGAATAAATGATATCTTTTCACATCTGTGTTATGAATTCATTAGTTTCCTTTAAGAGCATGTTCTTAAAATGGCAGTTTTGTGCGTTGTGTTTTTCTCCAATCAATTTTCTCTAGTGTTCCCACAGGAGTGCAAACAAGAGCTCTCCACCCTTTAGTCACCATATTACATCTGTACAGTGCAGGTAGCAAGAAAACACATTCGATCACTATTAGCTTGGTAAAATCTTCTCCTGTGTAATTGCAATGTTCCACTTCAAAGATTCTGACAGGAAGGCTGGTGTAGGAGTGAGAGATCCTTAAAATAGCAATTAAAGAAGCCAAGAAATAATATGACCCCAGCTTCCCTGGGTCACATCGCTGAAGAGAGTGAGTTTATTGGGATTTTCAGCCGTACATTTCAGCCACAGTTCAGAGATTTTATATCAACATCACTGCTTCCACGATTAACATTTTCTCGCTTAAAGGATTATTATGTTACACCACATATCTATTTAGACTCTTCATCATAAGTATGTATGGTAATTTGGTGGTGAGTTCATTTGATACTCCCGAAACTCTGTGCTTCATGCTACAGAAATGTCACTTTATTTAAATGGCTGTGCCAAGCACATGATGATTAAAAGCAAACTTTCCCCTAACATTCTGAAATCCTTAAGCAAATCCCAGCAAGGTTGTTTTTTATTCTAATTGCAAAGTATGTAGATATGGCCTATTTATACTTCAGTCACTTTATGTGTCTTGATCGATCACATTGCTTTGTCATTTGTATGCACCTTTCATTTACATTTGGCTGCATAAATGTATCTCGGCAAAATGGATCTAAATTGGGTATACTATTCCTGTGCTATTTGAAATTTGTCCTGAACAACCAGAGGCATTTACACTTGGCCAAATTGCATCTTGTTTATGTCTCAAACCACCTCAGGTGAGTGATCGGATGGCTATCTGTCTCGAATACACCTTGGAGGGGATTACATTCTTTTCAAAACCAAATAGCAATCTGATCAGTAACAATTATTGTAGTGACAAGTTATTGTAAATACCCTCCTTTACTCTACTTATAATTGACTTGTCGTTTACTACAGAAAGTAAACAAATCTGCATAAACATGAATACTGACCTAGAACAGGGCCTGGACAAGGCTGGGGAGGAATTAGTTAAACTCACTCCTTGCCATATTTGTCACAGTAGCATGTATGATGCTCTCTGGTTGGTAGCCTGATTTCCATTTTGGGATGAGTCTCTGTTTTGCCCATGCTGCCTAGTAACGGTCAGATCTGGAGTGTGATTTATGTAAATGGACTGGCTGGGGCTCATGGGTCAGAAGCGATCTGTTGTGAGAGCACTGCTGGGCAACTAAACAGCATAAACAGCAGGACATTTCTCCACTATCACAGTCTACTATAATGATACTGTAGCTCAGAACAGAATATTCAGCACCTTGAAATTTTACATCATCATTCATTTCCATCATAATTTTAAATTGCTGGCATTGTGATGTCACTGCATGCAGTGTGTCTGATGCTATTATTAATTAAATTAATTGATTAGAATAATTTTAATCAAACATTTTTACATTTAAATTAATAAATTGAAAAGAAAAAAAAAGATACATAAATATCCAAATAAGAGTTTGTAGACTTGGAAATGTCTCAAGTGAATGAAGACTTACTGTCCAACACTGTGCATATAAGCATATTTTGGAATGTAATATCCATGTACTTAGAGCTATTACAAAGCCTTGATCCAGAGAATCATTTATTTGTGATGAGATTAGGGTTAAATTGAGGTTTGTGACCATGCCATTGGCTCATTTAATTAATCAGTACAAGAGGCCATGCTATAGTATTAATCACGGCTAAAGGGCATTTTAGGGCGTAGTTAATTCTAACATGTCTGTATATAAATGTAAGAGTAAAACACAAAAATTGTAGGTTTAAGGTGACCTTACCAGGAATGTGAAACAACCAAGATTATTTTCTTATTTCTTCAAACTCAGCATACAATGGCTGTTGTTATATAGCATATATAACTATGATCTCAATTTGATGTTTTGCCAGAGCTGAGGAATGGGCCATTCATTGAGATGTACTGCCCCATTAACACAATGTACACCAGGGATGCCGCACTGTGCTTATGTCAGTAACTTCAAAAATTCACACATTGTCGGAGCATGCATGTGGGTTTTTGCCTGTGATTGGAAATGTGTTTGCAGCTGGGTCTGAATTAGAGGAGTACATTGTAGTGTTAATCAGAGTGCTGTCATAAGCTTCAAGCCATTCTTATCTCATCTTTGCAGCACTGCTTACATTGCCTTCATTTGGATCACCAGCAAAACAAAACTGGGCAAAACTGAAACAGGAATTAGTCTGTGTCTTTTTACCCTTGAGTTTAGAAATGCTAACATTTGGCATGGTAGAAAATTCAGAGAGGGTACCTCTCAAAAGATGCATGAGAGTCACTAGCATTTGAGTCAGTCCAATTTGCATTATTGTGCATTACCTTATTAGATTAATGATATACAAATGATATATTCGGGGGAGTGATCACTGCCAGCGCAATCAAGAAAACCCATGCAGACATTTCTATAAACAGAGGCAAGTGTCATGAAATAATTAGAGCAGCACTTGGCAGTCCCTTGCGACAACTGTTGCGACTGCACCGTGGTGCGGAGCTCGCCTTGTTTTTTTGAGAGCACAAACTGAAATGACTCTTGTGAGGGTGAGCTCTTCAGTAACTCTGCAGATGGTCTCGGGGCCATGTGTGCCAATGGGAAATTTACTTGCGCTGCATTTAAAAGTATCTGTTTTAATAGCAGTGTTCTGGAGTTCCCCCCTGGCGGGTTTTAATTAGTTTGAATACATTAGGCTCCTTTACCTGTCAGGATTGATCGCCGGAATAGGACTACACAGGGGCCATTTGCATTCACACCCATCGGCTCCATAGATCGAAGCAGTTATACACCCTCCAAAACTGTGCATGTGCACTTCTGCTCTTTATCAGCATCAGGTAAAAATGGAAAGATTTCGGCCTGATGGATTACTGCAGTTTAAGGGAGTGAAATAGTCTAAATACAGCCACTGAGCTAGAATACAATTTGATATAAGCAGAACAGCAATGCCCTGACGGTGAACTGCAGCATAGAACTACTGCTAAGAATCGGCAAGTTTCTTATCTCTGCAGTTAAAAGTGCACATAATGCTTCTCAGGACCCCGACTATGGCTGTATCAGTCAGCAAAAAAAGAGTTGACTCTGGTATAATTTATATTATGAAGGAGAGAGTGAGAAATGTGGAAAGACCTGCAGGCTCAGTTTGGCAAAGTCTTCATAACCACCAGAACTGCAGAGCCTGAAATGACTTGTTTTCCCTCTGCTGCCTCAATATCATGATTCCCTCTGTGTCTGGACAACAACCACAGGCAAAATTCAGCCACTTTCATCGCAGGGTTTCTATGCAGAAAACAAATCACGCACCTATCAGTCTTCATCAAGGACTCTATATAAACTCACTTTATTGACTCAGTCTGAATTAGGTCTCATCTCAGATCACCATCCCTTATCACACTACTAATATCCCCTATATGTTAGTAGTTGTTCTTCTTTGTGTTTGCAGTTGGATATTATACTTCTTTGTTTTGCCTTATATAGAACTCAGTTTTCTCCGCAGTTCTTGTTTATAGTCTTGATTTGTTATTAAACTGCACTTGGGTTCACTCTGACTCCAGTCACCATCCTACTTCCATCCAAAGCGTGACATTTATATATATACACACACTACCGGTCAAACGTTTTGAAACACTGAAAAGTTTCTCATGATCTTAAAAATCTTTTGATCTGAAGGCATATGCTTAAATGTTTGAAATAATTTTTTGTAAACAAAAATATAATTGTGCCACCATAAAACTAAAATTGTATTATTATTTTTTTTAATTGATGACTTGGACCAAATAATAATGAAAAGCAGCCAGTAAGTGCCCAACATAGATGGGAACTCCTTCAATACTGTTCATTGCATCCCAGGGTGATACCTCAAGAAGTTGGTTGAGAAAATGTCAAGAGTACATGACTACTTTGAAGATGCTAAAATATAACACAGTTTTGATTTATTTTGGATTTTGTTTAGTCACAACATAATTCCCATAATTCCATTTATGTTATTCCATAGTTTTGATGACTTAACTGTTATTCTAAAATGTGAAATTACAGTATACAGTTGAAGTCAGAAGTTTACATACACCTTAGCCAAATACATTTGGTCATTTAATTGTAGAAACTTTCCCTGTCATTTGGTCAGTTAGGATCACTACTTTATTTTAAGAATGTGAAATTTCAGAATAATATTTCAGCTTTCCTTTCTTTCATCACATTCCCAGTGGGTCAGAAGTTTACATACACTTAGTTATTATTTGGTAGCATTGCCATTAAATTGTTGAACTTGTGTCAAACATTTTGGGTAGCCTTCCACAAGCTTCTCACAATAAGTTGCTGGAATGTGGGCCCATTCCTCCGGACATATGTGGTGTAACTGAGTCAGGTTTGTAGTCCTCCTTGCTCATACACAATTTGTCAGTTCTGCCCACACATTTTCTATCTGACTGAGATCAGGGTTTTGTGATGGCCACTCCAATTCCTTGACTTTAAGCCATTTTGCCACAACTTTGGAAGTATGTTTGGGGTCATTGTCCATTTGGAAGACCCATTTGCGATGAGCTTTAACTTCCTGGCTGATGTCTTGAGATTTTGCTTTAATATATCCACATAATTTTCCTTCCTCATGATGCCATCTATTTGTGAAGTGCACCAGTTTCTCCTAAAGAAAAGCACCTCCACAACATGATGCTGCCACCCCCAAGATTCACGGTTGGGATGGTGTTCTTTGGCTTGCAACCCTTCCTCCAAACATAACGATAGTCATTATGGCCAAATAGTTCAATTTTTGTTTCAACAGAATAGAGGAAATTTCTACAAAAAGTAAGATCTTTGTCCCCATGTTCAACTGCAAACTGTAGTCTGGCTTTTTTATGGCAGTTTTGGAGCAGTGGCTTCTTCCTTACTGAGCAGCCTTTCAGGTTATGTCGATATATGACTCATTTTACTGTGGATATAGATACTTCTCCAGCATCTTCACAGGTTCCTTTGCTGTTGTTCTTGTACTGATTTGCACTTTTCGCACCAAACTATTTTCATCTCTTGGAGACAGAATGCAGCTCCTTCCTGAGGGGTATGATGGCTATGTGGTCCCATGGTGTTTATACTTGCATACTACTGTTTGTACAGATGAACGTGGTACCTTCAGGCATTTGGAAATTGCTCCCAAGTATGAACTAGACTTGAGGAGGTCCACAATTTATTTTCTGAGGTCTTGGCTGATTTATTTAGATTTTCCAATGATGTCAAGCAAAGAGGCACTGAGTTTGAAGGTAGGCCTTAAAATATATACACAGGTTCACCTCCATTTGACTCCAATTAGCCTATCAGAAGCTAATCTGCGAACTGCCTAAAGGCTTGACATAATTTTCTGGAATTTTCCAAGATGCTTAAAGGCACAGTTAACTTAGTGTATGCAAACTTCTGACCAACTGGAATTGTGATATAGTGAATTAAAAGTGAAACTATCTGTCTGTAAACTATTTTTGGAAAAATGACTCGTGTCATGCACAAAGTAGATGTCCTAAACGACTTACCAAAACTATAGTTTGCTAATATAAAGTTTATAGTGAGTTTAGAGGTGTTGCCTCATATGGAGAAAAATAAATCATATAGTTGGTGCTTTTATGTATTCCTTTTGCAAAATCCTGAATTACAACAAATGTTAAAGGCTGAAATCAATGTTTATATGGAGACCAACTGGTTCTCAGTATCCGCTGTTGGTATGGCTTGGGAGGCATTTAAGGCAGTTCTTAGAGGTTGGATCATACAGTATGCCTCATTCATAAAGAATTCCAAAACACGAGAACTCATGGAGTTGGAAGGGAATATTAAAAGAGTCAGAGCTGAAGCGGCAAATGTCATTTGATGGCCTTTAGAGATTTGACTCGATTTAAATATAGATACAACACTATTTTGTTGTGGAAGGTGGCGTTTTGGCTATTCAGGGCAAGACAGTCATACTTTGAGTCAGGGGACAAACCAGGAAAACTTCTGGATAGATATAAAAAGCAGAGATAGAGACTTTTTCTACCATTTCACATCTTCGTCTACTGATATTAGAAACTTTGTGGAACCATTAGAACTCCCTAAACTGACGACAGAGCAAAAAAAATATTCTTGATTCAGAGATACATAGGAGCATGGCAAGGTAATATAGGCCTTGCCTACAGGCCAGATGGCTTTGCTGCTGACATTTTTTTGATCTTATGCTACAGAACTGGCTCCACTTTTGCTAGAAGTTTTTACGGAATCTTTAAAGAATGGAAAGCTTCCGCCAACTTTGACACAAGCCCGGATCAGTCTGATTCTTATAAAGGACAAAGATCCAAGCTAAGTAACCGTCCAATTTCCCTGATCCAGCAAGACATTAAAATATTGTCACAATTTTGGGCTAACCGATTAAGTTATGACATCTCTTATACATATATATCAAGTGGGGTTTATTCGGGGCAGCAGCTCTTCTGATAACATTAGGCGTTTCATTGATATCATGTGGTCAGTGTTGAATGATCAGACTCTGGTCGCTGCCATCTTACTTGATGCCGAAAAGGTTTGATATGTTAAAATGGTATTATCGTTTTAAGATTTTGGAAATATATGGGTTCGGGAATACTTTTATTGGATGGATTAATTTACTTTATAGACACAGCAGTTGTCATGAATGTAAGGCAATGAAGGCAGATGAAGGTTGAGGATCCAAATGCAGCTTAATTTATTGTTAACAAAAACACAAAGGAAAACCCTCAGTGGGGAAATAACCATAAATAGAGAACTCGGGCAGGGACCACAGACCAGGGTAACAACATTCACAAACATTCAACGACTGACAGAGACTGAACAAACAGACAGGGTTTAAATACAAAAACATGGGACAAAGGGGCCAATGAACAAACAGAACACAAACTAGATGACAAGGTGATTAACAGAAACCAAAGGCAAATTAACAAGGGCAGGTGAAAACAATGACAGAGAACACGAACGCTAACAAGGAGACTATGGAGTTAAACAAGGGCATCCCTCTGCTTTTTAATGTTCACATTTGGCCATATCGAGATTATTTTTATTTTCTAATGGTCATTGATTTCATCTCAAAACTCTCATATCACCTCACATATAGCTAATGGCAGCATACTTTAATATGGTAACGAAATAAACAAGAAGATGATATCGCACTGTTTAACATTTTGTGGTATTCTGATATTTCATTAGTTCCGGTATATGTTCCATGCAACCCTACAGTGGACCCTTAGGCACAGTTGTTTTAGTGCATGTATGAGGTCAGTTCCCCTCACGTTCACACAGGTGCCCTAGCTGAAGTAACTACAGTTCTTTATTCAGTATTAACTATGAACATGTTCCACTAACATCTGACAACTAAAAAGTGATCAAACACTGGATATGTTTTTATGTCCATGGCTTCCTGTCTGTTACAAAACATTGGCTATAACTGATGATGAGTGGACATGATTAATTGAGATCTAATCTTTATTTGGAAACAAATGCATATAAAAATCACAAGATATACCTTAACTTATGATCAGACATCAGTCAGTGTGCAATAATGGAAAACAGACAAAAAAAAATGGGCAGAACCTTCATTACCTCTGTGCCAAGGAGAGAATTAAGAGGGTGTAAGATAGTGAGTGACTCTATCAACCAGAGCCTTTCTGAACATACTAGTAAAAGCAGATGTTCACCTGAGACTCTGCTAAAGATATGTGATGTAACATGTTGAGCTGTAAAGGCCCTCCTTGAGTCTCTTCCCACTGGTTCCCCACAGGCTGAGTGCTATTCACAAGGGTCCTAAATTTCAAACCTGAACAGACTGTTAGGAGGAGTTCTGACTCCATTCTAATGGAGCCACATGACATACAGCTGCTGTGGCAATGTGTGTGTGGTACCGGGAAGTTCGCCCTGTTCGGTTTGCTTTTTAGATGCTTAGAAAACATTTGTTTGATAATGATTTTCCTAACAATTCCATTTTAGAAGTAATGCTTAGCGGGTCTACAACATTAATATTGTAATTCATAAAATTTTAGTGAAGTATCAATATACCTTTCACCAATAGATGGCAACAGCTAATGCAAATTGGACCACTCAGTCCTAATTCAGAGAAAAGCCATGTTGTGGTTTGTAAAAATCCACATCATTATGTGTAACTAATCTCACTGTCACTCGGAGCTAATGTATTTTTATGGATGAACAAGGAGGATGATGCCAGACCACAGTAGTACATGGCCATTAGCAAACAAATGAAAAAAAAAAAATGTTTTACAAATGCATGTATTACATTAAAATCTTGAATGTAATTGTGTGTAACCAGTTAAAACATGGTAAGCATTGAAGCGCAGAATAGAAATAACCATCTCATGAATTATTTCACAATCTACAGCTGTAAAGTGCATTATTACTGTTATATTTTGTGGAAATGTATCTATAATTTTGGAACAGTTTTTCTTGCGTGAAACACAAAAGGAGATGTTTGGCAGAATGACAGCCTCTGTCACTATTCACTTCCATTGTCACTGTATGGAATAAAGATGCAATGGAAGTGAATGGTGATGAGGCTTACATTTAGCTGAACATCTTCTTTTATGTTCTATGGCACTTTTCCACTGCACGTTACGGTTCAACTCGTCTCGCCTCAACTCTACTCACTTTAATTTTCTGAGCTTGCATTTCCATTGCAGTTTATAAATAAACTGCCACCTCAACGTGGGTAGGATTATAGGATGATCGTCATAGTTGTCCCGCCTCTTCTGCCATGACGTCATCATCTTAAACGCGACACAAACTGACCAAAACAATAACACGACCGCTAGCTGTTAGCTACTAGCTCATTGTGCTGCATAAAACAGTTGTTGCATGGTGGTTTTACACAAGTGTGACAGTTAAATTGGCCTGGTTGTTTTAGAAGAAAGATTCCAGTAACTGGTCAACTAAATAAAGTGAAGCTTTCAAGCAGAATATAGAGTTAACGTACTATCCTCCATCGTGGATCAACACCAGTCCAGGACACTCTCCCTCCCATTAATTTTTTTTAACTTTTCCCTACACTGTTGGTAGGTCCAAGAGACACTTGCTGAGAGACTATTTTGTTTCACTCATCGCTTACGAGTGGACCACTACACCTTGTTTATTGACCACAGAGGGGTTTTGCGCACAACCATTTCTTTTTTCACAATTCGAAAGTTGCGTGAATAAATGATACTGTTATCACTGTTGCTAACTTTAAAACTAGCGGGTTGATGTCTTGTGTTGGAAATCCAGTGACGGTGGTTGTGACGATTCTCCCAGACCAATCCATGAACTGCAGGAATTTGACTTCACATTTAGAAACAGCTCGGCTTGCTTGGAACCTCGACTGAGGTGATGCTAAAAAAAGTACCAGGTACTATCCAGAGTTGAAAACCCCAAAAAAGCGAGCAGAGTCGAGATGAGTCGAGTTGTACCGTGTAGTGGAAAAGCCCCTATAGAGGTTTGGAACAACATGAGGGTGAGTCAAATATGAAGGTGAACTTTCACTTTACAGTGAAAAACAAAATTATAGATAGAGTTTATATCCTGCTGTTGCGGTATTACACAAAGACCAGATAATGTAACACCAGGATATGTTTCTATTTTGTTTAATGCATTTTTTTACCTTATTTGAAAACCTACATCTCTATTTGAGAACAAGAGCCCTGAGGGTGATTTGTTGTTAAGGAAACCAGGCAGGAGTGTTTTACAAGGCATCAGTTCACTCTGAGCCGCCTGTCCTCTGCTGTGCGCTAGAAGAGTGGGTAATGGATCAGACCTGGACCCAGGAGACCTCTGCCTGAATCAAACCACTCAATACATGCCAACATAGGCTCCTCTCCCTCCAAGCAGCAAACAGAGGAAAGAGCCAGACACAGACACCTGATTTGAGCCTTTAGCTCTGCATAAACACAGACACACACATGCTGCATGTATTATTACATCGACATATTCTTTAATTTTGGAAAGAAATGCTCACTATATGCATTCAGGACTGACCTGATTGATTCGGTGTGTTTGTGTATAGAGGTTGCTCTGCTAACATGGCTTTTTTCCTTAGCTACAGAGCATTTGTATCCGTCAATGTCCCGTTAAGTCGGCCTGCAAATTAGTCTCTGCCTACTTTTCTTTCTAAGATGCAAAATAAACGAGCTACAAATGATGAAGTGCAAATGTACACGGAAGTGTGTTTGTCCTCTTTAGGACTAATTTAAGTCCTTGCTGAATTTGATTACCACACAGTAGATTGATAACACTAGGAATTTCAGTGTGAGCACCTACTAAGAGACACAGCGCCACAGTGAATGCTGATAGTTTATATGCTTTAAAGACCCTATGAAATTGCTTGATGTGCACAGTTTTCTTATGTGTTAACGTATTCCCTTTTAAAAAAGATATTGTAGGACTTGGCTTGTACAAAAAGGTACAAATAGTTGTATCATTATTTGCATTATCTTTTTGTATGAGTCCAGTCCTACAATATCTTTTGATTTCTTAATTTCCATTTCAATTGAGACCAACCAATCAACAAACAAAATTTCACATTTTAAAATGTAACTTAGGAAAGATCATAATAACATAATTTGTAACATCACTCTATGGGAGTAAAAGATTTAGTATGAGCCAACATTTATGGTTTCTTATGATTTTGCCATATCATGTTATTATTATGACTTGTTATGAGTTGCTGTTGGAAACAATTTTATGCTTGTGTTAAGAAGTTATGTTAGTCATGCAACAGCTAAACTGGCTGTGTAGCGCATAGAGGTCTTGTAGAGTATGTTTTAATTCCTTGTGAATATATTCTGTTTATTTTTGCTATTATACAGCTACAATAAAAGTGCACAAATATTATATAATAAGGATCTAAAAGTGCAGAAAAATCTTAAAGTAAGCTAAAAAAATGCAGCTTAACCCCATGACACACTGAAACAAGTAACAAAGACCCACTTTTGGTTTATTTAATAAATATCTCATTAAAATAAGGTTAACATTGAACCTTACTAATATGAGACATTCTCAATCAATATTATCATTATTTAAAAACAACTTTCTCACCATTCAGTCAGTGTCCTGAAATATACAAAAGTTACAAATCGGCCAATGTTCAAATATGACAATGCAATACTCTTAGAATCGCTTCAAACAGTTTTGAACTTTCCACAGCTTAAACTTGCATGTGAATATGAATATAATTATCTGTTAGTTGACCAGGTCACTTCCGGAAGACTACTTCAAACGTGGATAGAGTGGCTGACATTTAGGAAAAGGGCAGGAGCATTTCATACCATTAGGGCCTCTGGCTGTGTGTAGAGAGACTCAGCTAAACCAATCTAGAAACCAAATGTCATAGCAGTGTGCTCAGTCTATTCAACCTGTTTTGAAATCAAAGTGGCAAATGTACTTTGCTTCATATTGATACTGGCTTCCAACATCTTAGTGGTGCGAAGCCCTTTTAGAGTTAGCATGTTTATAACACGTTTCTCTTGTGAGAATGTTTCTCCTCTGCCCTGAGGACATCCTTGCCTGCTCTATTTTGGTAATTTTTTCTAATTTGGGTGATACATGCTGTACCGTGATCTTCCTGGCTTTCCCCTGTCTGTAGACTATTGTTATTTGGAATCTTTAATTGCTCTAGACATCTATTCACCAACTAAGGGTATCTTGTACACCATTAAAGTAGTCGCTGTCTGAGTGCTTATAAATGGTTGGGTGCATTGTTTTATTTGTCACTGCAATCTAAAAGGGACACAGAAAATTGTCATTAAAACACTTTCACAATTACAAATTAACAGGGCATAATACAGGACTGTAACCACCATAGACAGAGGTCAGACACATTGCCCCCAATATTCAGATTAGTATTTGCATTAGTTAATTAGCTAGAATGAGCAAGCAGTATGGGTTTTCTATCGTTGATTTAAAAAATGTTGTATTTAAAAATATGCCGTGTATTGTAGTGCATGATCAGATTAAACTATCCAATCACAATCCCTATGAATAGATGTCCAGTAGGTGAACTGATTAAAATGTCAAGTAAGCGTGCATGTACATTTGATGAGGATCTTCAAAAAGTTGAAATTTCTAAAAAAAAAAGGAGTCACAGACAGAGCCTAGTTAAGTGAGATGTGAGATTTGTGGAGCTCGCTTTTCAATCGCCAATAGAGGCCACACCGACATCACGGAACATGTTCATATAAAAAAAGCATATGGATGCTGCTAAAATTAAGTGTGCCACACCAAGTGTTAATAATTTTTTTGTGAAGCAAAGTTCAGAATCTGACAATGTACATGCAAGTTAAGGACTTTTTGCTTATCATTGTCACAGTTTGTCTCCCTCATGTTCTTCAAAGACGCTTATTTTGAAGGTTTCCTCCAGACTACATCTCCCATAGTGCACTGCCCTTATCACTTCCATCTGCTCCTCATCATCCTCACCTGTATTCCATTCCCTCATTTAGCTCCTTTTGTATATATACCCTCTTGTTTTGTTCATTTGCTTTTCAGTCCTTGAAGTGTTACATTTTGTTGTTTGCATGTTGAGCTTTATTGTTTGTTTCCACTCTAGTGCTTGTTCTACTCCAGCAATTGATATTAAAGGATTTAAAGTATTTACTCCTGCATCTCTTCTCTTCCTCTTCCATCCCACATACCCAATGTTACAGAAGGACTGACCTAACAAAGAATGCAGACTCTCTGCGATTCTTC